>NC_036860.1:38540093-38840093 GCF_002910315.2 Salvelinus sp. IW2-2015 | reverse complement strand
AGACTACTTTCAGAGGGAGGGACCCTCTAACATTAATATTAGGTTGTAAAATACAGAACTTCCCCTTTGAGTTAATGTTCAGTTGTGCTGAGTGATTAGAGCTTTTTTTGAGGTTGGTTCGATTATTACCAAATTACGGTGTTCAATTATTATTTTTGACATTAAATGCACTATGCATTATTTGGGCTGAATGCTGTCACAGAATAAAACAATTAATATAMGTTTTAAAACATTTAATGAACGGTAGTGACGTCCCATAACCGCTTATCACTTAATAACCGTAATTTACTTAAGTCAAATAAAATTAATATTTTATTCATTCCAAGTCATCTCATATCTATAGAGCTGCTACCTATGTTGTCTAACAAAATAACCATTTTAGTAGTAATTCAAAGTACTGCTGAATACCAACTATCAATCACTGAAGATAATATATTTTCAGGGAGATGCCTCGCGAAGCAACTGCTTTCTATCCCTCTCGATCACACATTCTCTCTTCTCTCAATCTCTGTGCCTGCTCCACACCGTTGGTATTATAGCTCAGTGCTCCACAAGTAGGCGCGTGTGMAATGGATTATGGTCATTGTAAATAATTACCACTTTTTTTGTTGTGCTAAACTGTAGAATATTGGCCTGTTGGAAAGTACAACATCCTACTACATGCACAGTTCAGGCTTGATCTGATTTATCTCTACAGAAAATAACACATTTCGGTTAATCGCTCAGCGCTAATGTTCACTAATGCTCTAAGTGGAGCCCAGCGTTTGACCATTTGTGTAAACCACCTTKTATTTGGTACCTTTATTCTGTGGCGTGTGTGAGCTTCTGAATTGTCTTGCATCACTACTTTTCTATGTCACACTAGGGTTGCACATTTTGGGGAATATTCAGAGGTGGAAACTTTCCGTGGGAGTTAACGGGAATATATGGGAATTRACGAAAATATWTKCAAATTMATATTAATACCATTTCAATGTAGATGTTTTTTACATTGGATATATTTACCATATCATATGGAGACCGAAACATAAACATTTKACCTTATCATAAGTAGACATAATTGCAAATGATTAAATCCTTCCAATAGAAATTAAAAAACAATTTAGTTATGAATTGAACTTTAATCAAATGAGTTGACTCTTCACATGKGATGATTTCACTGAACAACAAAAGAAAGGGAATATTGAATAATCCCCARTGATCCATCGCATCTCCCAAAAATGTTTTCAACATACATCTGTAAATTGAAAGCCTAGAAACTAAAGCTTTGGTTGTCTTCCTCTCAGGCGTCCATGTCTTCTCCCCGGACCTCAATGTCCACCTCTTGAACATCAGACTGAGGCCTCATCTTCACTGTCACTTTCCAACCTTGTTGAGGATGGCTCGTTGTCAGGCTCAAAAAGCCTCACATTTGCCCGGATGGACACCAATTTTTCAACTCTTGTATTGGTCAACCTGTTGTGTTTCCAAACAAGGACCAGTTGCGCTCTGAGGGGGCTGATGTTGGTGGGATTTGGAGGATGATGGCGGCAACAGGGGAAAGAGCCTCAGATCCACAAAGTCCCTTCCACCAGGTGGTTGATGAGATATGTTGGCACGACTGCCTTATTGCATCTCCTTATTGCATCCATCCCAAAGCCTGTGCTTGGAAGTGTACTTCGCCAGACTGCCAAGAATCTTGCCCTCATCCAGGCAAAGGTGGCGAGATACTGTAGTGATGACACCATGGGCCTTGTTGATCTCTGCACCAGACAGGATGCTCTTGCTAGCATRCTTGGGGTCCAACATGTACGCTGCGGCGTGTATGGGCTTCAGGCAGAAGTCTTCACACTTTTTGATGTATTTCAGAACTGCAGTTTCCTCTGCTTGGAGCAACAGTGAAGTGGGCAGGGCAGTATGGATTTCTTCTCTTACATCTGCAAGCAGACAGGATGGCATTGTCTCCCTCAATCCATGCTATAGATTTCAGGCTGCTTACCACTCTCTCCCAAAATACATCATCCAGGAGGATCCTCTTGATKGGGCTGKCCATATCGGCAGACTGATATGGCCATTTCTTGGAGAGACTCCTTCCCMTCCAGGAGACTGTCAAACATGATGACAATACCACCCCAACGGGTGTTGCTGGGCAGCTTCAAGGCGGTGCTCTTATTCTTCTCACTTTGTTTGGTGAGGTAGATTGCTGCTTTAACATGATGACCCTTCGCATACCTAATCATTTCCTTGGCTCTCTTGTAGAGTGTATCCATTGTTTTCAGTGCCATGATGTCCTTGAGGAGCAGATTCCATGTATGAACAGCACAGCCAATGGGTGTGATGTGAGGGCAGGATGTCTCCACTTCAGACCAAGCAGCCTTCATGTTCGCAGCATTGTCTGTCACCAGTGCAAATACCTTCTGTGGTCCAAGGTCATTCATGACTGCCTTCAGCTTATCTGCAATGTAGAGACCGGTGTGTCTGTTGTCCCTTGTCTGTGCTCTTGTAGAATACTGGTTGAGGAGGGGAGATGTAGTTAATTATTCCTTGCCCACGAACATTTGACCACCCATCAGAGATGATTGCAATACAGTCTGCTTTCTCCATGATTTGCTTGACCTGCAATTGAACTCTGGATCCAGCAAATGAGTAGATAAMGCATGTCTGGTTGGAGGGGTGTATGCTGGGCGAAGAACATTCAGAAATCTCTTCCAATACACATTGCCAGTGAGCATCAGAGGTGAACCAGTTCCATTCACAACTCGAGCAAGACATTCATCAGCATTTCTCTGACTACGTTCCCCCATCGAGTCAAAAACTTATTCCAGGAGGACCATGAGCTGTTGCTATCGATAAGGTGTCTGATTAATCAATTTCACCTTAAATAGAAGTAGACGGACTTTTGTCAGAGGTTGMTTGTTACATTAGCTGCAGTGAAATGTCTCCACACATCAATCAGATAGTGCCTGTGGCATTTTCCTGTAAATATTAGATAATAAAAAAATACAATTCCATGTACAGATAAATGATTAAGCAGTTAGATTAAACAACTCCTTTGTAAGATAAATATTTTAAAATAAAACATGTATGGAAACAGGTGAATTAACCCTCCTCAGTTAGCAGGCTCAAGCAAGCTAAAACCCACATGGTAGCAAAAACTAACAAGTTAGGAATGATTTAAACACATTTTGCTGTAGGCTACTATTTACTAGTTAACAAAAAATGATGTATGTCATAAAATATATTCACCCCACCCATTATTGTAATCAAAACTTACCAGAAAGCATGTAGTCCTTGGCTCAGACAGTGTAGTAGTGTGGGCTCAGCATCTTATTAGTGTGCAAGATCTTGAGAATCAGCTGTACATGTGATGGAAGAGTGCACTGTGCATGCAGAGGGTTGCAATTCCATTGAATTGGGGATAGTTTAACGAAAATATGCCACAATACCTAGAATTACCTTATGTGCATCCTACAAAAAAAGGTTCCCTCTTTTACGCTAACTCTTATGATGAATTTAAGCTGAACTTCCCATGGAAAATTTTCGGACATTTACCGGAAAGTTTCCGACCCTTTGCAACCCTATGTCACACCCAGTGTTCTGCCACACTGGTGGAGGTAATGCAGGCACAGCTTTATCTGGTGGCCTAGAGGTGTAGTGCATGAGAGAATTCGGAGCGCTCACACATTTGCACCAAAATAATCGCAGACATTCATGGATGGATGACAGATCCCCTCACTGTTCCATGGCTGCAGGGAGAAGGCATAGAAGTACTGCCAGAAGCTCAAAGGGAGCTCCTCCTAAACATCCTGAAGAAACCACCAGGTGTCCAGAGATGTGAGATGGATAAAGGGTCAAAGGAGCTATGGAAAGCTCTAAATAACATGATGGATGTGGCGCTAGATGTGCACCAAAAGGCCTGGCAAGCAGAACCGGATGCATTGGCCAATAGTGGTACTCTACAGTGTATCGTCAGCATGGAGAATGGACAGTTAATCATCCAATCCCCTGAGGAAGAAGGGGCTGGGTTTGGGCAAGAAGACCAAGTTTCTGTCAGCAAGCCAGATAATGGGGCAAATGAGCTGAAGGCTCAGCTAACTGCCGAAGCTGAGAAAAGGAAGAAGGCTGAAGAAAGCCTGCTGAAACAAGGAGTCGCTCTACAGAAAGAGCAACAGCGAGCCGCCAAGTTGAAGAAATATTGGAGCGAGACTTTGCAGGAGCTGCAAACTTTGAAATGGGTAACTATAAGAAAATGTGCTCCACATGATGAAGCTGAAGAGTTGAAGAGGAGGCTAAAGATTTTTCAAGATCTCCTCTGCAAAACTGAAGAGGAGAAAAGGTGTCTTCGAGAAGAGATTGAAGACCTCAATGAAGAATGCACAGTCCAGAGAGAGCGCATTGAGAACCTGAAGCGGGAGAAGGGTGAGCTACAAGCCAAAGTGGTAGAACTGGTGCAGGTAACTGAGAGTCAAGAAGAACAAACCCAGACTGGGGAGTCTTCAGCTGTTTCTCAAGATGTAAGCTGCCAAACCAGCACATCAATAGATGGTCACAGCCAGACGGACACCCAAGCATATTTGATCTCTGTGATTAATCAGACAGACGTTCTTGGTAAATCTCACAAGAATAAAGTATCTCAGACCTGCCCATCACATGTTGGTGTTAACCATGATGCCTCCGAGTATGACCCCAGTGCACTGCAGAAGGCCCAGTGCACTGCAGAAGAAGAGTGGTGGTGGGATTCTGAGCGGGAGATGGATGAGTGCTATGCGCTCAACTACCAGGAACCCACAAACTCGGTGAGTGAATCCATTTTCATATGGGGACGATTATGGGAAAGATTCAGAACCAGAGAGGAAGAAGGATGTATGACTAACAACCGTGGAAGGTAGTCTCGCCTCCCAAAAGGTTGCAGCTGCCAGCACCCAATTCGCCACAACAAAGACCGCTCAAATGATTGGACCACGTTTGGACCATTTCTATAACTCACCTTTTGATTTAAGAAATACACCAGCTTCTGCCTGGTTTTGAATTGTGCCTTGTGTGTTGAGCCTCTGAATTGTCTCATATCACTACGCTCCTAGGTGCCACACCATKTGTTCTGACATGTATTATAAACCCTTAATACAGTTGCTGAACATGGATAGATGATATGGGCTATATTGATGAATGTGGAAAATGGCTTGTTTTATATCTTCCCATGTAGTATTTATTAATTGATGTCATCAATATGAATAAATTAGGCCTCTGTTTGCTGCACAATAGGCCATACAGTTCTGTCTGCTAGGTGTGTAAACCGCTCCTGCTGGTAGTAACCTGTCTATTCTGTCCTTTATCTTCTAGACCAAAGCCACCCAGGAGCAAATTGATTCCTTCAGAGCCTCTCTGTCCAAACTGGGAGACGTCTACGTCAACGATGCTTTCGGCACAGCACACAGAGCCCACAGGTAGGGGTCACCACACATTCTGTGGAGGAGTCAAGCATAAACTCTGATCTTTTGGTATCTGCTGTTTTAATGAAAAATAGAAGCCATCACTTATTGCCAATCCCTTTCTCCTATACTTTCATTTTTTAAATACTTTGTCTCTTCCTGTCATCTCCTAGAAATATATATATTTTTAAATTAAATAATATAAAGTTATTTCTTTCTCTTCCCCCAGCTCCATGGTTGGAGTGAACCTGTCCCAGAAGGCCGCAGGCTTCCTGATGAAGAAGGAGCTTGACTACTTTGCCATGGCTCTGGAGAAACCAGCCAGGCCCTTCCTGGCCATCCTCGGAGGGTAAGTAACTGGTCAAAGGACCGTTTTATGCTTTAGTTTACCATGTCACTGATTGTCAACGGGGCAAGGATAGCTCTGTGATGAGTTAAGAATAAAGTACCCAGAGACCTGCATCTGCTTCTATGGTATCACTACTGGGGACTGGCTCTTCAACTGGTTGATCCAGCTAAAATAGACTGGTCTGGTAATATTATATGCACAATGAAAGCCATGCAACCTCACTTAAATATTTCTCACTGTTGCTCTCTTTCTATTCTCTCTACCACTCATTCACTCACTCTCTCTCTTTCTCTGTTGATACATCAGCCTTGTGCTGTTGTAGTATCATTCTCAAGTGCAGGATTATTATATATATTTTTTAAATACACAGAAGGCAGTCCAGGAATTAAGACCTTAAGCGTGTTGTGTAATACCTCAATCTGTGTGACAGTACTGTCTTTTCCCACTACTGAGCACAGTGGTGGCTGCTGAGGGGAGGACAGCTCTTAATAATGGCTGGAACGAAGTGAATGGTATCAAACTGGTTGATGTACTTGATACTATCCTACTCATTCTGCTCCAGCCAGTACCACGAGCCCATCCTCCCCAATTAAGGTGCCACCAACCTCCTGTGACTGAGCACTTTATAGCCAAGCACAGTGGGAAAACTAAAGAGTGCGCGTGCGCACACACAGCTAACTACCATTGCTCACATGTTGAAATTGGCTCAGTGTTGGAGCCCATTTCAGCTGGGCATTGTGCAACCGCCATGTCCAATCAGTGTCTCTGAGTGCAGCCAGTCGGGTTCTTTCACTGCCACAGTTCTGTATTTTCAAAGATTTTTACCCAGTTCAGCTTTTTGGACCTCTGCCAGTGACAAAGGACATTGATATGAATTGGCTAATGATAAACCCCTCAACAATGGATGACAAATGGTAGGATTTAGCACTAAATTCATTAGACAAAAGAAACAAGTGTCAACTACAACAAACATTTCTGTCCCAATATGACTATCTTCCTCAACTAGAAATATTTCCATAATGTTTTACCACGTATGCATTATAACTCCTATTAAGTGTTTTATAATGGATTCTAGATAAATGGGCTTCATATTATTGGGCTATCAATGTTTTACTATGTTTAACAGTTTTTATAGAGTTTGTCTGTTGTTGTGTGCAGAGCCAAGGTCAAGGACAAGATTCAGCTGATCAACAACATGTTGGACCAGGTCAATGAGATGATCATTGGTGGTGGCATGGCCTTCACCTTCCTCAAGGTCCTCAACAACATGGAGGTGAGGACAGAGAGAGGGAGGAAGATGGGGAGAAGGCGGTAGGGAGGGTGGGAGAAATGGAGAGATGTTACACCCTTTTTCTGCAAATTATATTTAAATCAGGATTTTAACCTAATTTATTTAAATGAATATAACTCAGAACTCACTTGTGCCTCTGCACAACGTAGTTACATTTGTTTAATGTTCGACTATGGTGTATATCACGGTTATAGTTTACATCTTACAATGAGTGATCCTCTCCTCTCTGCCAGATCGGCACCTCCCTGTACGATGATGAGGGTGCCAAGATCGTCAAGGAGCTGATGGCCAAGGCTGAGAAGAACAAGGTCAAGATCAACCTCCCCGTCGACTTCATCACCGCCGAGAAGTTTGACGAGCATGCCCAGACTGGCACCGCAACCGTGGCTGCTGGCATCCCTGCAGGCTGGATGGTGAGGAGAGCAACCTAGGTCATGTTCATTGGGGCACGCAACGTAAAACGTTTTTAAACATTTTGTTACAGAATACAAAAATAAGTGCTTCCTATTGGGAAAATCCAGTTTGATCCCAACCTGATTAGTTTTTTCCCCCTCCGTTTGATGCCTAATTAACATAACACTGCTCGGGTTTTATAGTCTTCTTGAAGGGTTTTTATGGGAATTTTTCTGATAGTTCTTGTGCTAGCTAGAAATTTGATATACTGTATAACTTTGAGAGCCAAATTAATTATAGGATTTTTTCAACGTAAATATTGGAGATGAATACCCTCAACAACAACACACAAAACTGTGGTTGAGCTCTGTGTCACTCTCTGTTCTCTCCAGGGTCTGGACTGTGGACCAGAGAGCAACAAGCACTTCGCTGAGGCTGTAGGCAGAGCCAAGCAGATCGTGTGGAATGGCCCCGTGGGTGTGTTTGAGTTTGAGAACTTCGCCAAAGGAACCAAGAGCCTGATGGACAAAGTGGTGGAGGTCACCAAGTCAGGCTGCGTCACAATCATCGGTAAGACCCTCGACCATTGTGTTTATATACAATGACCAAAAAACATACATTTGACCCTGCACCTAATCCCAACTTTTGCAAATAAATACACATAAGATTGAGATCATTCGTTAAACAACGCCTGCTCTTCCACATCATGTTAAAATAATTTATTCAAGTTTCTACTTGCACTGCCATTTTGATTGGAAGCTTTGGTTCATCCACTCTTGATATCATTCTCACTGCCAGATGGTGCCAAACACCTTTTCTTCCTCACATCTGTAGTAGTGAAGGATCACTATGATTTGAATGCTACCCACCTGTTGTCTTGGTGATTCCCAGGTGGAGGCGACACCGCTACATGCTGCGCCAAATGGGGCACAGAGGACAAGGTCAGCCACGTCAGCACAGGAGGCGGAGCCAGCCTGGAGCTTCTGGAGGGTGAGTGATCACGGTCTAATCCTTACTGGCGTCACGCTGACCTTTGACCTATGCCCAGTTCAAAATCAGTGTCTAAGGGGATGCAGGCTAGAAAGAAGTAATGCTGAAGAGTTTTTCCAAAGCAGTGACCATATTGCATGTCGTTCCTTTCTGCCCACAGGTAAAGTGTTGCCCGGTGTGGATGCCCTCAGCAGCGCCTAAGCCCTATCACCGAGGAGAGGGGAGTGAAGACAAATTCAACCGCCAGAGTTTGGGCTCCCAAGTGAAAAAGCTCTGTCTCCCGCCCTGCATTAGCACCTCTACCACCATCCAGTGACCCAGACGTCAAATCACCTGCTCTCTAGTCTACTACTGTACAGACGGCTGGCTCAAATGGGAATGAGCTCTCCCTCACTCCTGCACCTGCCCCATATCTACATCACTGAGGAAGTGGAGGCGTCCGTAGCTGAAGCCACCCTCACATGCACTTATGTTCCTTCCTGCTGTGTTTCTCTAGGAGACGAGGGCCAGAGACCAGTCAGCTGCAGCTACAGTCGTTATCACCATACAGGAATTTGGGAATGTGCCATGTGTTAAAGAGCGCCTGCGTGTGCATCACTCTTGTTTAGCCAGCCAGCCCTGGGAGTATTACAACCCTTCTAGCGTAAAATTGTGTGTTGTAACTCTATCTAGACCTTTATATTTGTCCTCAGCCTTCACAAAAAATGTTGGCTCTGTCAGTTGCCCCCCTTGTCTCAACCATGTCCTCCCACCTGTTAAGTCATCCTTCTTATGACCCTGTGGCTTGTAAGATAGTCGTTCCCCAGTGGGGGTTTCAGAGGGGTCGAGCTACTGTAAGTCATGTGACCTGAGCAGATGCTCACGGAATAAAACACTTGGTGTAAAATATAATATATTTGACTGTATTTATTTGTACGTAAGTGTCATTTTCACTGCTAATTATAAGTGTGTATGCTGAACACTGCTACATTTTATTTTTACATTTAACCTTTATTTGACTTGCCTAGTTAAATAAAGAACATTCTTATTTACAATGACGGCCTACAGGGGAACAGTGGGTTAACTGCCTTGTTCAGGGGCAGAATGACAGATTTTTACCTTGTCAGCCGGTTGATTCGATCCAGCAACCTTTCGGTTACTGGCCCAACGCTCTAAACAATAGGGTACCTGCCGCCCCAAAACATGTTGTATGCTTATGCTGAATAGTGACTATTATGCTGAATACCATGGCATTACTACACAGGGTTGGGGAGTAACTGATTACATGTAATCAAATCAAATGTTATTTGTCCCATACGCTGAATACAACAGGTGTAGACMTTACAATGCTTACAAGTCCTTAACCAAAGCTGTTTAGAATCCTCTTGGGCCTAGACCTGGCGCTCCGGTAGCAGAGAGAACAGTCTATGACTAGGGTGGCTAGAGTCTTAGACAATTTTTAGGTCCTTCCTCTGACACCCCCTGGTATAGAGGTCCTGGATGAAAGGAAGCTTRGCCCCGGTGATGTACTGGGCCGTATGCACTACCCTCTAGTGCCTTGCGTTCAGAGACCGAGCAGTTGCCATACTAGGCAGTAATCCAACCAGTCAGGATGCTCTCGATGGTGCMGCTGTAGTACCTTTTTGAGGATCTGAGGACCCATGCCAAATCTCCTGAAGGGGAATAGGTTTTGTCGTGCCCTCTTCACGACTGTCTTGGTGYGCTTGGACCAGGTTAGTTTGTTGGTGATGTGAACACCAAGAAACTTAACTTTCAACCTGCTCCACTACATCCCTGTCGATGAGAATGGGTGGCGTGCTCAGTCCTCCTTTTCCTGTCCACAATCATCTCCTTAGTCTTGATCACGTTGAGGGAGAAGTTGCACCACACGGCCAGGTCCCTGACCTCCCCTAAATGCTGTCTCGTCGTTGTCGGTGATCAGGCCTACCACTSTTGTGTCATCGGCAAACTTAATGATGGTGTTGGAGTCGTGCCTGGCAGTGCAGTCATGAGTGAACAGGGAGTACAGGAGTGGACTGAGCACGCACACCTGAGGGGCCCCCGTGTTGTGGATCAGCGTGATGGATGTGTTACYTACCCTTACCACCTGGGGTGGCCTGTCAGGAAGTCCATGATCCAGTTGCAGAGGGAGGTGTTTAGTCCCAGGGTCCTTAGCTTAGTGATGAGCTTTGAGGGCACTATGGTGTTGAATGCTGAGCTRTAAGTCAATGAATAGCATTCTCACATAGGTGTTATTTTTGTCCAGGTGTGGAGAGCAACAGAGATTGCATCATCTGTGGATCTGTTGGGGTGGTATGCAAATTGGAGTGGGTCTAGGGTTTCTGGGATAATGGTGTTGATGTGAGCCAGACTACGGGTCTGTAGTCATTTAGGCAGGTTACCTTCGTGTTCTTGGGCACAGGGACTATGGTGGTCTGCTTGAAACATGACACTTGCCAGTTGGTCAGTGCATGCACGGAGTACACGTCCTGGCAATCCGTCGGGCCCTGCGGCCTTGTGAATGATGACCTGTTTAAAGGTCTTACTCACATCGGCTGCGGAGAGCATGATCACACAGTCGTCCGAACTGACCTTGGTTAATTAGTTGTTTAAAAACCCCAAAATTACCAACATTTCCGTTAATCGCTTAGCACTACTGTTTTCTCAATTACATTTGATTCAGCATTGAAAAAAGTTGCAAGTTTAAGTTTGTTCAACATGAGTAAGTCTGACCACCATGATGACACAGCAAATGCTTTTGATGGATCTTTTTTTTTTTAATTTTATTTATTTAACCTTTATTTAACTAGGCAAGTCAGTTAAGAACAAGTTCTTATTTATTGCCTCTTAAAGGGAAAGTAATCCAAAAGTAACAAAGTAAAGGTACTGATTACAATTTGACAGGTAACTAGTAACTGATTACATTTAGAAAGTAACCTTCCTGACCCTGCTGCRGCAGCTTAGCCTAGTGGTTAGAGCGTTGGACTAGTAACCGAAAGGTTGCAAGATCAAATCCTCGAGCTGACAAGGTACAAAATTTGTCGTTCTGCCCCTGAACAAGGCAGTTAACCCATTGTTCCTAGGCCGTCATTGAAAATAAGAATTTGTTCTTAACTGATTTGCCTAGTAAAATAAAATACTACAGGTACTATGTCTACATAACTTTAAAGTGAGAATGAACAGAAATTAACATGAGGTTTGATTTACACAGTTTTTCTCCCATGACGTTAACATTGAGGCCAGGGGCTCCAGATTAAGTCATGAACTTCAAGAAAGGCAACATACTGGTAGCCTTTTTGTATGAATTGATGTGTATATATGAATGGTTCCATATATCATACATTTCAAAGTACTGAGATGCATGCATGATGCATGGTATGAATACATTTTTATAATGTCAGGGGCTATGAAAGGGTTGGCAAATACAGTAGGTCTGTAAAACTACACTATCTACAATGCACCGAGCTGTTAGCGTTCTYTCAGGCTCCACCCCTCTACCTGGCGAGGTGTGCATTGTGCAGCAATCACAGCTCTTGACAATGCTAGGAAAAATGTTTTACAAAGGTGTGCACGCACTAGGCGTATTTATGTGGTCACGAAATACAATTGTTGCAAATAGTTTTACACCGGGGCGTTCTTTTGTAAGACTAAAAGTAGCCTAGGGAGGGAGGGCTTCTATCGTTGACTTACATGCCCATTCCCCATTGTAATTTGCGTGACCTTTGAATAATGGGAGATACACGGTAATTGACTGCACTACCGTAGTGACATGTGACAGCTTACGCCATTTCAATGGCGATTTAAAACGTTGCATCTGAGCTGGCAACATTTTTGTCAACCTTATCTGTAGCCTAGTTTATCGGTATTGCTCAACAAGGGAACCGGACCGTAGGCCTATGACGTTATGTAACATTTTGTTCGTTTGTTCCTTTGAAGGGAGGAATGGCGGTGAGATCTGAAGAAAACAATTTACAATGATCTCAGTCGAACACTGGAGTCCGGAGGAGGTAGCGGAATGGATCCATCTCATTGGGCTTACAGAATGCGCACAGAGCTTTCTCGGTGAGTTCAATAATACGCAGSTTGCATCCACATTCATAACCACTATGAATAGATGGTTGAACATGRTAAATCCCGGGTTTACATAGCTCTCCAAAMTTTGAAGGAGGACACAACATTCTTTCCAGGCCCCATTACAGTTCATATTTCCACCACACAGTGGTGCACATCATACGCCAAACAGCATCCCCAGGACCAGCCCGCTCATTCGTCAATTAGATTGACGAGGGCGGCATTTTCCAACACCTCCAACCTCACATAATTCTGCCCAAAAACAATGATAATTTCAATCAACCAGTGGCATATGGGTTTTTGTAGCGCTGATGTCGCCKTGTGATAAGCAGTGCCCACTTTGTCAATGGCAGGGGCGCTTGTCCATTCCCAAGCACGACTTTCCAGGGTGCTGATGGAGAGACTCGTTGTGGCGCTCTACCAACGTTCCGTCCAAAGAATAATCTAATGAATTATTCACTAATCAGGACTAATAAAACCAATGCAACTGCCTGTTTTCCAAACGGTAGACCTACCACATGGATGAGCATTCATAAAATKCCATTGTGGCTGATATTGTAGGCTACACCCCAGTAAGCACAGACCAATGCAGAAGTATTTTGTTAGTCTTTTTTTGTGTTTTACAAACTGTAGGCCAACCACAGATGGGGCATTCATAAAATAACATTTCATTCCACACTGTAGGCTACACCTCCAGTAAGCACAGACCGACTTCTTATTTCCACGGACGTTGGATTCTGGTCCGGACCAAATCTGAACCAATCATAGATGTCTGTTTGGTTCCAAATTTAGTCCGGTCTGGACCAGCCTTGGTTTGGCCCAAACATAGATGTCTGTTTGGTTCAGATTTGGTGCGGTCCGGACCAAAGACCAACATCTGTGGATGTGGAAATAAGATGTCGATGTCAGTCTGTGCCACATACTACTTCTACTATATAGTGCATTCAAACCCCTTGACTTTTTCCACATTTGGTTACATTACAGCCTTATTCTAAAATGGATGAAATAAATAATTTTCCTCATCAACCTACACACAATAACCCACAATGACAAAGCAAAAACAGGTCTTTAGAAATTTTTGCAAATGTATTAAGTTAAAAAAAKATATATAGATAAACCTTATTCACAACCTTTTCTATGAGACTTGAAATTGAGCTCAGGTGCATCCTGTTTCCATTGATCATCCTTCAGATGTTTGTACAACTTGATTGGAGTCCACCTGTGGTAAATYCAATTGTTMGGACATGATTTGGAAAGGCACACRCCTGTCTATATAAAGTCCCACACATGACAGCGCATGTCAGAGCAAAAACCAAGCCATGAGGTCGATAGAATTGTCCGTAGAGCTCCGAGACAGGATTGTGTCGAGGCACAGATCTGGAGAAGGGTACCACAACATTTCTGCAGCATTGAAGGTCCCAAAGAACACTGTGGCCTTCATCATTCCTAATTGAAAGAAGTTTGGAACCACCAAGACTCTTCCTAGAGCTGGCCGCCTAGCCAAACTGAGCAATCGGTGGAGAAGGGTCTTGGTCAGGGAGGTGACCAAGAACTTGATGGTCACTCTGACAGAGTTCCTTTGTGGAGATGGGAGTTCCTTCCAGAAGGACAACCATCTGCAGCACTCCCCCAATCAGGCTCACATCACTCTCCATACTGTTTTTTGTATTTTCCTTTGCACCCCAGTATCTCTACTTGCACACTCATCTTCTGCACATCTATCACTCCAGTGTTTAATTGCTGAATTGTAATTATTTCGCCCCTATGGCCTATTTATTGCCTTACCTCATTTGCACACACTGTATATAGACTTTTTCTATGTGTTATTGACTGTATGTTTGTTTGTTCCATGTGTAACTCTGTTGTTTGTGTCGCATTGCTTTGCTTTCTTGGCCAGGTCGCAGTTGTAAATGAGAACTTGTTCTCAACTAGCCTACCTGGTTAAATAAAGGTGAAATATATATATATTTTAAAAGCCTTTATGGTAGAGTGGCCAGTAAAAGGCACATGACAGCCCGCATGGATTTTGTCAAAAGCCACCTAAAGGACTTTCAGCCCATGAGAAACAGGATTCTCTTGTCTGATGAAATCAAAATTGAACTCTTTGGCCTGAATGTCAAGCGTCACATCTGGAGGAAACCAGTCACCGCTCATCACCTGGCCAATACCATCTTTACGGAGAAGCATAGTGGTGACAGCATCATGCTATGGGGATCTTTTTCAGCTGTAGGGACTGGGAGACTAGTCAGGATTGAGGGAAAGATCAATAGAGCAAAGTACAGAGAGATCCTTGATGAAAACCTGCTCCCGAGCACTCTGGACCTCAGACTGGGGCGAAGGTACATCTYCCAACAGGACAACGACCCTAAGCACACAGCGAAGACAACGCAGGAGTGGCTTCGGGACAAGTCTCTGAATGTCCTTGGGTGGCCCAGCCAGAGCCCGGACTTGAACCCAATCGAACATGTCTGGAGAGACCTGAAAATAGCTGTGCAGCGACACTCCCCATCCAACCTGATGGAGCTTGAAAGGATCTGCAGAGAATGGGAGAATCTCCCAAAATACAGGTATGCCAAGCTTGTAGCGTCATACCCCAAAATACTTGATGCTGTAATCACTGCCAAACGGGCATCAACAAAGTACTGAGTAAAAGGTCTGAATACTTATGTAAATGTGATTTTTCTTTTTTTAAAATTTTTAAATACATTTGCAAAAATGTCATCTGTTTTTGCTTTGTCATTTTGGGGTATTGTGTGTAGATTGCTGAGGGGGGGGGGACTATTTAACTATTTAATCMATTTTAGAATAAGGCTGCAATATAACAATGTGGAAAACGTCAAGTGGTCTGAATACTTTCCGAATTCACTGTGAGCTGTATCTGCTACAGGATTTATGTTGGAATTTTTTACGGAACGTTGGACACAGCGATGCGCCTCTCCAACAGCACCATGGAGAGGCGTACTGAGAATGGACAAGAAAAAATGTTGCAACCCTGCTTTTGACGAAGTGGGCGCTGCTCGCCTCCTGAGAGGTGCAGTGGTCTAAGGCACTGCATCGCTGTGCCACTAGAGATTCTGGGTTCGAGTCCAGCCAGGCCGAGACTGTGAGACCCATGGGGCGGCGCACAATTGGTCCAGCGTCGTCCGGGTTAGGGGAGGGTTTGGCCGGCAGGGATGTCCTTGTCTCATCGCGCACTAGCGACTCCTGTGGCGGGCCGTGCGCAGTGCACACTGACACAGTTGCCAGGTATACAGTGTTTCCTCTGACACATTGGTGCGGCTGGCTTCTGGGTTAAGTGGGCATTGTGTCAAGAAGCAGTCCGGTTGGGTTGTGTTTCGGAGGATGCACGGCTCTCGACCTTCACCACTCCCGAGTCCATACAGCAGCGATGGGACAAGACTGTAACTACCAATTGGAATAGAAATTACGTATTTTCAACTTTCATTCAGAACTGAAAAGGAAACCGATTTCAACGTTCGGAAAATAAACTCAGCAAAAAAAGAAACGTCCTCTCACTGTCAACTGCATTTATTTTCAGCAAACTTAACATGTTTATATATATGTATGAACATAACAAGATTCAACAACTGAAACAATAACTGAACAAGTTCCACAGACAAGTGACTAACAGTAATGGATTAATGTGTCCCTGAACAAAGGGGGATCAAAAATAACAGTCAGTATCTGGTGTGGCCACCAGCTGCATTAAGTACTGCAGTGCATCTCCTCCTCACGGACTGCACCAGATTTGCCAGTTCTTGCTGTAAGATGTTACCCCACTCTTCCACCAAGGCACCTGCAAGTTCCCRGACATTTCTTGGGGGAATGGCTCTAGCCCTCACCCTCCGATCCAACAGGTCCCAGACGTGCTCAATGGGATTGAGATCCGGGCTCTTCGCTGGCCATGACAGAACACTGACATTCCTGTCTTGCAGGAAATCATGCACAGAATGAGCAGTRTGGCATTGTCATGCGGGAGGGTCATGTCAGGATGAGCCTGCAGGAGGRGTACCACATGAGGGAGGAGGWTGTCTTCCCTGTAACGCACAGCGTTGGGATTGCCTGCAATGACAACAAGCTCAGTCCGATGATGCTGTGACACACCGCCCCCAGACCATGACGGACCCTACACCTCCAAATCGATCCCGCTCCAGAGTACAGGCCTCGGTGTAACGCTCATTCCTTTGACGATAAATGCGAATCCGACCATCACCCCTGGCGAGACAAAACCGCSACTCTTCAGGGAAGAGCACTTTTTGCCAGTCCTGTCTGGTCCARCGACGGTGAGTTTGTGCCCATASGYRACGTTGTTGCCGGTSATRTCTGGTGAGGACCTGCCTTACAAYMGGCCTACAAGCCCTCAGTCCAGCCTCTCTCAGCCTATTGCGGACAGTCTGAGCACTGATGGAGGGATTGTGCATTCCTGGTGTAACTCGGGCAGTTGTTGTTGCCATCCTGTACCTTTCCTGCAAGTGTGATGTTCGGATGTACCGATCCTGTGCAGGTGTTGTTACACGTGGTCTGCCACTGCGAGGACGATCAGCTGTCTCCCTGTAGTGCTGTCTTAGGCGTCTCACAGTACGGACATTGCAATTTATTGCCCTGGCCACATCTGCAGTCCTCATGCSTCCTTGCAGCATGCCTAAGGCGTGTTCACGTGGCTGATCAGGGACTCTGGGAATCTTTCTTTTGGTGTTTTTCAGAGTCAGTAGAAAGGCCTCTTTAGTGTCCTAMATTTTTGATAATTGCCTACCGTCTGTAAGCTGTTAGTGTTTTAATGACCGTTCCACAGGTGCATGTTCATTAATTGTTTATGGTTCATTGAACAAGCATGGGAAACGGTGTTTAAACCCTTTACAATGAAGATCTGTGAAGTTAATTTGTAAAAATCCAATTATCTTTGAAAGACAGGGTCCTGAAAAAGGGAYGTTTCTTTTTTTTGCTGAGTTTATGTATTTTCAGCATTCTTTTGAGAACAGAAAATAAACCTGATTTCGACGTCTGTTTTAAATGCTTATTTTTCATTGTCTGGAAAATATGCTTTTTCAACATCCGGAAATGCCTATTTTAAYCGTCTGGAAAATATGTATTTTCACCTTTCATTCAGAACCTAAATTTAACCTAACTTCAACTCCTGAAATGTTTAAGATGTCATTTTGCTTACTGGACTATTCCATTTTTGCAGGGGGCAGCAAATTTGTTTTGTTTGACTGAGGGCGGCAGAATGGCCAGGACTGGGCCTATCATCCCTGCTCTCTAGCTTACATTTTAGCAATAATGTAGTCTACAGGAGATCACACAGTGCTGTGTTCAGCATTGTCCTCAAACAATTTGTGACACTTTGATAAACGTTTCTTTTTTTCTCTCACAGAAAATGCAATAACTGGCGTGGATCTCTTGGAAATCAGTGATTCAGTGTTAGGTGAGTTAAGTTATAGCCTACATTMTATCTTTTCAGACATCACACCCTTTTTAAAAACATTGTGGTTTTAATGATTTATTATTCATATTGAAAGCACACAAGGAATAGTAAAGGTCTGCCATCCTTTGGTGAGCTTGAATGGGAAACCTGACTAAATTCAGTGAGTGGGATTTTTGTCAAATCATTCATACTATTGTGGGTAGGAGAATATTGTTCAATGGGGGACAAAAACACTACCTTGGCCTACTTATCACATGATGAGTGAGGTGTCTTATGTCCTTTGTTGAATGGTGTAATGAGTCTTGTCAGTGATGTTTTTGCAGTTAATTTGTCTGGGATGTGCACATTCCTCCACGTTTCTGTCTAATCATGCGTTGTTCCTCGGTTCACCTGTAGTGTACACAAAGGTGATGATGCATCATATACCACTTCCCAGATAATACACTCTTGACTGAACATTTTATTAACATTATTAAAACGCTTGAGATTTTAAGTAGTTTAGGCTATGCATATTAATAGCCTAGGCTACAGTTGCGTGTTGGTAACTGCAATTAATTTGGTCTGATGTGACAGGAACATAGTCAGTCATCAGGGCCAATAATTGAATTGTGACTGAAAAGCTGTATTGCATTGAAAAGGAGTTTGCATTTTTCCCAAAGTGCACTTATCAGGACCCAGGAGTCAACTCTGTATTAAAACAGTTTGAATCAAACTGGGATTCCATGGTGCAAATCACTTTCCTCTCCCAGTAGACTATTTGCATGAACTGTAGCCATACGAATATATAGGCCTACCCAGGAGTACATAAAAGACAGAACAATACTACCAGAACAGGTCTACGTTTGTAAAGTCGGTAAACTGCTCATATAGCCTAGATACATTTACGGATAATTATTTTACTGTTGTAACAATTTTCATATCGATAAGGTTTAACCAAGTTCGGTCGTAGGTGCTTTGGACAGGTCCAAGGAGTTGATCTCCTAACATACAAAAGGCTTTTGTAATTTTTTTTCTTTTTTTTCTTGCCTGAGTGACGGTTCCAAAAGCCAACCGAAACGCCAGCAAAATTGGCATACTTCCTATAGCAGACTGGAGAAGGAGGGATTTTCTTCCTGAAAACTTTTGACTTCTTTGGTAGGAAGGGGTTGGGGGTTGCGCTTGTCGGCTCTCAGATGCATACACTGCTACCGGGACTTTGCGGTTCGGGGCCGTTCTTTTATGCATTCCCTTCATAGCGCAGTCAAGTGTAAAAAAATATTCTTCAACTTTTTCAGCAGATTTAAATATGAAATGGGAACAGAAGCATACGCTTTATTATGTGGAAAAGGGCAAACAGCCTGCTATTCGAAGGAAACTCGTGAAGTAACATGGATTAGTCATATCAGAATTTTTAGAATTGTTTGAGGAATTTTGCACGGTATCCGATCTGTATCAAATCTATGGAAATAGCCGAGCAGGGACGTCGACAACGGAGCAGCAGTAGTTTCTACGTGAAGTTTAATTGAAAGGTAAACACGACTACATAACGGAATATTGTTTGCCATAACTTGTAAAAGTGTATGATATATGCTATTGGTTGGTCACTCTACCAGAAGTAGGTTTGTGTAGTTTATGAAAGAGAACAAAACAGTAGTCCAAGATACGTTTGTAGACACTTCGGTGGCATAACAGTGATATTACAGTGGAACAGTGTTCAATGATGCTCATGTTTGGACTCACCTATGTACTGGCACTGAAAGGGTTGGCCATGTTTCCTCTTTCTTGCTCTGGCTCCATTGCTTGTGTATGAGTGACATTTGTTTTTCTTAATTCTATAACTCAAATAAACCATGACCTGTGAATGTATTAAAATATTTCATAAAAACCATAATCTGTAAAAATGACACAAATTAAACCATACATCTATGATCTGTAAATATATTCAACATGTCTAACAGATAAAGCTACAATTTGAACAAATGTAGAACAATTTGTGAGCCAATGTTCAGAAATCCCTAACATTTACAACTGGAATTGCCATTTGCGCATTCAAAAAGTGCTTGTGGATCTGTGTTCTGTTTACAGAATTTAGATTTTTTTTCTTGCATGTCGATGTATTACAATCCACAAATGTTACTTCATATGAGTCGGCTATCTCCAATAATTGGGATAATCTTTGTTACTTGATGCGCGGAGTGGCGACAGATCACGTCTGTGTCCTTAGGAGAACGCTTTCTAACTAGAAGAGAAAATGACTTCATGAAATGTGAGTATAATGTTTATTTACTAAACAAATTATGTTAATGTTTAGAAACGGACTTTCATATGAATGTTAAATTCGACCATTTGGGCATGCAACGCCAAGTGTGTGCTTTGGACACTAACGTTAAAAAAATCAAAAAAATCAAAAATCAAATTTTATTAGTCACATACACATGGTTAGCAGATGTTAATGCGAGTGTAGCGAAATGCTTGTGCTTCTAGTTCCGACAATGCAGTAATAACCAACAGTAATCTAACCTAACAATTCCACACTACTACCTTACACACACACACAAGTGTAAAGGGATAAAGAATATGTACATAAAGATATATGATGTTACTGATAGCTATCAGGTTACTCGTGAGAAGGGTGCAATTGCGGCCCACAAATCGGGGCATTCCTGCATTATTGGCATTCCTGCATCTGCAGGAACCCCTCTTTATACTTGGTAAATGTTTTTAGGACAAGCGGGGGTGCTCCAGTACAGTAGGTGGCGGTAATTCAGAATGTTGCATGCCAGCCGCCGATAAACCCCACAGAAGGGGTGGGGGAATAGCTTTACACTGGTAGACATGACCTTCGCCCCCGCCCGTCGGGCACTGTTTTCCCACAGTTCTGTTAACGACAGTGAGGGCAGGCGGGAGTGACGGACACTGTTCTAGCTTAGCCAGCTAGTCCTAAGGAGGACTCCGCTACACGGGAGGTGGGGGCGGCACACTGTTGCCCCAGCCTCCCACCTGCTGTGCTAGCGGGAGGCAGGGATGAACGGCAGACGGTGTGTTTCGCCCCCGCCAGTCGGGCACGGTTTTCTCCGGTAGGCGTGGGGCGTCAGTGTGCTAGCTAACTAGCAAGCTAGCACATAGTGTCATTAACTCGCAAGCTAGCACCCGGAAGGCGGTGGCGACCGGTAGACAGTGTCCTTTGCCTGCAGCTTTCGGACACGCCCTGAATTGCGGACTACAGTTGCACACTTCGATCTTATCAGCTGTTTAGACGAACAACCAAAGTTAAACTTACTAGTTAGTTAATTCAGGAATGTGTCAATTGTAAAGAACCGCTCAGTTTTGAAATCCTGAATTGGCGATCTGGCTAGCAAGCTAATGAGATGTTGCAAATCTTTTTCCGTATATTTTCTTTTCAGGGACTAAACAGGGCAATTGATGCTTTGGCAGGACTAATCACTCTTTCCCAAATGGTGTGGAGTTAAGAAATTGTAACTCTCTGATTAAAAACGTTAGAAATTCAGCTAGCTGTTTTTTGCTCCATGTAAGCTTGCTTGCTAGCTAGCCAAGTCATTTGTT
This sequence comes from Salvelinus sp. IW2-2015, assembly GCF_002910315.2. NCBI lineage: Eukaryota > Metazoa > Chordata > Actinopteri > Salmoniformes > Salmonidae > Salvelinus > Salvelinus sp. IW2-2015. Next base: position 38,818,647 of record NC_036860.1, on the reverse strand, counting down.
GTTCATCCTTACCTACATTTATTAATATACGTTCCGTGTCTKATTACGGTCAGTTCAATCCCTCTCTGTATTGTGTTGCACCGTTGCGGGGCTGGGCAATGTTACCAGTTGAATAAAAGGCAAAGTTATTCTACTCATACTGTAAAGACTATCAGTAAAAATTATTCACCTGACAATAATAACGTGAGGGTTTAATTGTGTAACAATGCACAGGCCATTATGATGGTTCAATGTAATCTGATAATGTTTGTGAACATGTTTTGAAGTATGAAATGACCCATTTTTAAAAGTAAACCTATTACAAATTGATCAAACTTATGAATATGTAAAACTGCATAATGATGGCACATGGAAGTGCAGAAACAATATGCACTGATTGACACACCCTGTCATCCATTCAGACACAGGGAAGGCGTTAACAAGTCATCAGGAACAGAAACCGTGTGCTATTGGCTTGGGTTCCAGCATGTGGTCCTCTTGCCTCCATTTATTGAGTGACTCCTGTTTATAAGCTTGACCAAATAGCTTAATAACATGCTATTTCAAATGTTTTGTGTGCTGCTCAACTCAGTATTGTTATTCTATTCTTACAGAGCTGTCCATTCTAAGTCAACCTAGAACCATGACCCCTCTTGGCCTGTTCTACCACTGACCAGCTGCTTTTGGATCCTACTGCAACTCCCCACTAGTCAAGCTCGTTTTTTTCAGGCCCTTCGTGAGTTGTTTGTTCTGACTGCTGACTCGGCCAAGGACCTATAGCAGTGTTTCTCAAACTCAGTCCTGGGGACCCCAAGGGGTGGACTTGGGGGGTTTTGCCCTAGCACCACTACACAGCTGATTCAAATGATAAAGCTTGGATTATTTGAATCAGCTGTGTAATGAAGTAAAAAAAACAATGCGCATCCCTTGTGGTCCCCAGATTGGAACTTTGGAAATGTTGACCTAAAGAATGTAGTAAAATGTCATTTTGTTTCAGCATATACACTACCGTTCAAATGTTTGGGGTCACTTAGAAATGTCCTTGTTTTTGAAAGAAAAGCACCTTTTTTTTTGTCCATTAAAATAACATCAACTTTGATCACGTGTAGACATTGTTAATGTTGTAAATGACTATTGTAGCTGGAAACGACAGATTTTTAATGGAATATCTACATAGGCTACAGAGGCCCATTATCAGCAACCATCACTCCTGTGTTCCAATGGCACGTTGTGTTAGCTAATCCAAGTTTATCATTTTAAAAGGCTAATTGATCATTAGAAAACCCTTTTGCAATTATGTTAGAACAGCTGAAAAATGTTGTGCTGATTGAAAGAAGCAATAAAACTGGCCTTCTTTAGTCTAGTTGAGTATCTGGAGCATCAGCATTTGTGGGTTCGATTACAGGCTCAAAATGGCCAGAAACAAAGACCTTTCTTCTTAAACTTGTCAGGTTATTCCATGCGAGAAATTGTCAACAAATTGAAGATCTCGTACAACGCTGTGTACTACTCCCTTCACAGAACAGCGCAAACTGTCTCTAACCAGAATAGAAAGAGGCATGGGAGGCCCCGGCGCACAACTGCGCAAGAGGACAAGTACATTAGTGTCTAGTTTGAGAAACGGACGCCTCACAAGTCCTCAACTGGCAGCTTCATTAATAGTACCCGCAAAACACCAGTCTCAACATCAACAGTGAAGAGGCGACTCTGGGATGCTGGCCTTCAAGGTAGAGATCCTCTGTCCAGTGTCTGTTCTTTTGCCCATCTTAATCTTTTCTTTTTATTGGCCAATCTGAGATGTTTTTTTTTTCATTGCAACTCTGCCTAGGAGGCCAGCATCCTGGAGTCGCCACTTCACTGTTTTTATTTTTTATTTCACCTTTATTTAACCAGGTAGGCTAGTTGAGAACAAGTTCTCATTCACAACTGCGACCTGGCCAAGATAAAGCAAAGCAGTGCGACACAAACAACAACAGAGTTACACATGGAATAAACAAACATACAGTCAATAATACAATAGAGAAAGTCTATATACAGTGTGTGCAAATGAGGTAGGATAAGGGCAATAAATAGGCCATAGAGGTGAAATAATTACAATATAGCAATTAAACACGAGTGATAGATGTGCAGAAGATGAGTGTGCAAGTAGAGATACTGGGGTGCAAAATAAATAACAGTATGGGGATGAGGTAGTTGGATGGGCTATGTACAGGAGCAGTGATCTGTGAGCTACTCTGACAGCTGGTGCTTAAAGGTAGTGAGGGAGATATGAGTCTCCAGCTTCAGTGACTTTTGCAGTTCGTTCCAGTCATTGGCAGCAGAGAACTGGAAGGAAAGGCGGCCAAAGTAGAAATTGGCTTTGGGGGTGACCAGTGAAATATACCTGCTGGAGCGCGTGTTACGGGTGGGTGCTGCTATGGTGACCAGTGAGCTGAGATAAGGCGGGGCTTTACCTAGCAAAGACTTATAGATGACCTGGAGTCAGTTGGTTTGGCGACGAATATGAAGCGAGGGCCATCTAACGAGAGCATACAGGTCGCAGTGGTGGGTTGTATATGGGGATTTTGTGACAAAACGGATGGCACTGTGATTGACTACATCCAGTTTGCTGAGTGGAGTGTCGGAGGCTATTTTGTAAATGACATAGAAGTCAAGGATCGGTAGGATAGTCCGTTTTACGAGGGTATGTTTGGCAGCATGAGTGAAGGATGCTTTGTTGCGAAATAGGAAGCCGATTCTAGATTTAATTTTGGTTTGGAGATGCTTAATGTGAGTCTGGAAGGAGAGTTTACAGTCTAACCAGACACCTAGGTAGTTGTCCACATATTCTAAGTCAGAACCGTCCAGAGTAGTGATGCTGGACGGGCGGGCAGGTGTGGGCAGCGATCTGTTGAAGAGCATGCATTTAGTTTTACTTGCATTTAAGAGCAGTTGGAGGCCACGGAAGGAGAGTTGCATGGCATTGAAGCTCGTCTGGAGGTTAGTTAACACAGTGTCCAAAGAAGGGCCAGAAGTATACAGAATGGTGTCGTCTGCGTAGAGGTGGATCATAGAATCAACAGCAGCAAGACCGACATAATTGATGTATACAGAGAAAAGAGTTAGCCTGAGAATTGAAMCCTGTGGCACCCCCATAGACTGCCAGAGGTCCGGACAACAGGCCCTCCGATTTGACACACTGAACTCTATCAGAGAAGTAGTTGGTAAACCAGGCGAGGCAATCATTTGAGAAACCAAGGCTGTTGAGTCTGCCGATAAGAATGTGGTGATTGACAGAGTCGAAAGCCTTGGCCAGGTTGATGAATACGGCTGCACAGTATTGTCTTTTATCAATGGAGGTTATGATATCGTTTAGGACCTTGAGCGTGGCTGAGGTGCACCCATGACCAGCTCGGAAACCAGACTGCATAGCGGAGAAGGTACGGTGGGATTCGAAATGGTCGGTGATCTGTTTGTTAACTTCGCTTTCGAAGACCTTAGAAAGGCAGAGTAGGATACATATAGGTCTGTAGCAGTTTGGGTCTAGAGTGTCACCCCCTCTGAAGAGGGGGATGACCGCGGCAGCTTTCCAATCTTTGGGTGTCTCAGACGATACAAGAGGTTGAACAGGCTAGTAATAGGGGTTGCAACAATTTCGGTTGATCATTTTAGAAAGAAAGGGTCCAGATTGTCTAGCCCTGCGGATTTGTAGGGGTCCAGATTTTGCAGCTCTTTCAGAACATCCAGCTATCTGGATTTGGGTGAAGGAGAGATGGGGAGGCTTGGGCAAGTTGCTGTGGGGGGTGCAGGGCTGTTGACTGGGGTAGCCAGGTGGAAAGCATGGCCAACCTTAGAAAAATGCTTATTGAAATGTTCAATTATCGTGGATTTATCGGTGGTGACAGTGTTTCCTATCCTCAGTGCAGTGGGCAGCTGGGAGGAGGTGCTCTTATTTTCCATGGACTTTACAGTGTCCCAGATCTTTTTGGAGTTTGTGCTACAGGATGAACATTTCTGTTTGAAAAAGCTAGCCTTTTCTTTCCTAACTGCCTGTGTATATTGGTTCCTAACTTACCTGAAAAGTTGCATATTGCAGGGGCTATTCGATGCTAATGCAGTACGCCACAGGATGTTTTTGTCCTGGTCAAGGGCAGTCAGGTCTGGAGTGAACCAAGGGCTATATCTGTTCCTGGTTCTTTTTTTTCTTTTTTATGGGGCATGCTTATTTAAGATGGTGTGGAAAGCACTTTTAAAGAATAACCAGGCATCCTCTACTGATGGAATGAGGTCAATATCCTTCCAGGATACCCGGGCCAGGTCAATTAGAAAGGCCTGCTCGCTGAAGTGCTTTAAGGACACAGGCAATGAGGCAGTGCTCGCTGAGATCCTGGTTGAAGACAGCAGAGGTGTATTTGGAGGGCAGGTTGGTTAGGATGATATCTATGAGGGTGCCTGTGTTTACAGATTTGGGTTTCTACCTGGTAGGTTCATTGATAGTGTGTGAGATTGAGGGCATCAAGCTTAGATTGTAGAATGGCCAGGGTGTTAAGCATGTCCCAGTTTAGGTCACCTAACAGCACAGCTGGGGGCAGAAGGTGGTCTATAGAAGCGGCAACGGTGAGAGACTTGTTTCTGGAAAGGTGGATTTTTAAAAGTAGAAGCTCAAATGGTTTGGGCACAGACCTGGATAGTAAGACAGAACTATGCAGGCTTTCTCTGCAGTAGATTGCAACTCCGCCCCCTTTGGCAGTTCGATCTTGTCGGAAAATGTTATAGTTAGGGATGGAAATTTCAGGGTTTTTGGTGTCCTTCCTAAGCCAGGATTCAGACATGGCTAGGACACCAGGGTTGGCAGAGTGTGCTAAAGCAGTGAATAAAACAAACTTAGGGAGGAGGCTTCTAATGTTAACATGCATGAAACCAAGGCTTTTACGGTTACGGAAGTCAACAAATGAGAGCGCCTGGGGAATGGGAGTGGAGCTAGGCACTGCAGGGCCTGGATTAACCTCTACATCACCAGAGGAGTAGGATAAGGGTACGCCTAAAGGCTATCAGAACTGGTCGTCTAGTACGTTCGGAACTGAGCGTAAAAGGAGCAGGTTTCATGGGCACGGTAGAATAGATTCAAGTCATAATGTACAGACAAAGGTATGGTAGGATGTGAATACAGTGGAGGTAAAACTATGCATTGAGTGATGATGAGAGAGATATTGTCTCTAGAAACATAATTTAAACCAGGTGAGGTCGCTGCATGTGGGGGAGGTGGAACTAAACGTTTAGCTAAGGCGTTTTGAGCAAGGCTAGAGGCTCTACAGTGAAATAAGGCAATAATCACTAACCAAAACAGCAATGGACAAGGCATATTGACATTAGGGAGAGGCATGCGTGTTCCAGTGAGTAGCTTGGCGGGCTGGATGATTCAGACAGCTAGCGGGCTAGCAAGCTAGCAGAAGGGCCTTAGAAGGACATCGCGACGGAAGAAGTCTGTTGTAGCCCCCTCGTGCTGTTACGTAGGCAGACTAGTCGTGATGGATCAGCAGGGCTCCGTGTGGTAAAGGTTCCAGGCCATTTGGCAAAATAGGTATAGGAGCCAAAGAATTTGTCCGATGGGCCTCTTCAGTTAACAGTCCGGTATGCTCTAGACGGCTAGCGGGCCGCGGCTAACAGGCTAGCAGATGGGCATTCAGGGGACATCGCGATGGAGGAGCCACTTGGGGGGAAAAAGCCTCGGGCAGATTACGTCGGTTGTCCAGTCGTGATGGATCGGCGGGGGTCCGTGTCGCCAGTAGAAGGGGTCCAGGCCAATTGGCAAAATAGGTATTGTAGCCCAAGGAGTGGCTGATGGACCTCTTTGGTTAGCTGGGAGATGGGCCTAGCAAAGGCTAGCTCCAGGCTAATTGGTTCTTGCTTCGGGACAGAGATGTTAGCTAGCTAGCTGCGATGATCCAGGTGAAAAGGTTAAGAGCTTGCGGTAGGAATTCGGAGATATGGAGAAAAATAAGTCCGATTTGCTCTGGTTTGAGTCGTACTGTGCAGACTGGCAAGAGTTGTCCGGGCTAAAGGTTAGCTGATGACCGCTAGCATAGGCTAGCTGACTACTAGCTAGTTAGTTGGCTAGCTTCTGTTGGGGGTTCCGGTTCAAAAGAAAGAAAATAGCAGATTCATACCACATTGGGTGAGGTGGATTGCATGAGATTGTCGAATTTGAGGTAAGAAAAATATATGCGAAGAAAAAAAGATATATATATATATATATACACGGGACAAGACGAGGACAAAGACATCTGACTACTACGCCATCTTGGATCTTTGCAATGATCAATTAGCCTTTTTAAAATTATAAACTTGGATTAGCTAACGCAGCGTGCCATTGGAACACAGGAGTGATGGTTGCTGATAATGGGCCTCTGTATGCCTATGTAGATATTCCATATCTGCTGAGGAGAGCTGGTGAATTAGGGTTGGACTGGCAGCTGTTCCTCATGAAGCTGGAGAGGCTGAGTACAGCATGTCTCTCAGACTTTTACTGTTGACGTTGAGACTGGTGTTTTGCGGGTACTCTTTAACCTCTCTGTGATATGTGGGACGCTAGCGCGCCAAATTCAAATAAATTACTATAAAAATTTAACTTTCATGAAATCACACATGCAATACACCAAATTAAAGCTACACTTGTTGTGAATCCAGCCAACGTGTCAGATTTCAAAAAGGCTTTATGACGAAAGCACACCAAACGATTATGTTAGGTCAGTACATAGCCACAGAAAAACAGCGCATTTTTCCAGCCAAAGAGGAGTCACAAAAAGCATAAATAGAGATAAAATTAATCACTAACCTTTGATCTTCATCAGATGACACTCATAGGACTTCATGTTACACAATACATGTATGTTTTGTTCRAKAAAGTTCATATTTATATCCAAAAATCTCAGTTTACATTGGCGTGTTATGTTCAGTAATGTTTTGCTTCCAAAACATCCGGTGATTTTACAGAGAGCCACATCAATTTACAGAAATACTCATTATAAATGTTGATGAAAATACATGTTATGCATGGAATTTTAGATAAACTTCTCCTTAATGCAACCGCAGTGTCAGATTTCAGAAAAGCTTTACCGAAAAAGCACACCATGCAATAATCTGAGTACAGTGCTCAGAGCCCAAACAAGCCAAAGAGATATCCGCCATGTTGTGGAGTCAACAAAGTCAAAAATAGCATTATAAATATTCACTTACCTTTGATCTTCATCAGAATGCACTCCCAGGAATCCCAGTTCCACAATAAATGTTTGATTTGTTCGATAAAGTCCATCATTTGTCCAAACACCACCTTTTGTTCTCGCGTTTTAGTACACAATCCAAACTGACGACGCGCTGGCAGGTCCAGGTGAAAGTTCTGACAAAGTCATATTACAATCCGTAGAAACATGTCAAACTAAGTATAGAATCAATCTTTAGGATGTTTTTATCATAAATCTTCAATAATGTTCCAACCGGAGAATTCCTTTGTCTTCAGAAATGCAATGGAATGCAAGCTACCTCATGTGAATGCGCATGACCAGCTCGTGGCACTCTGCCAGACCTCTGACTCAATCACCTCTCATTCACCCCTCCTTTATAGTAGAAGCATCAAACAAGATTCTAAAGACTGTTGACATCTAGTGGAAGCCTTAGGAAGTGCAATATGACCCCATTTCCACTATCTTGGATAGGCAAAGAGTTGAAACACTACAAACCTCAGATTTCCCACTTCCTGGTTGGATTTTTTTCTTGGGTTTTTGCCTGCCATATGAGTTCTGTTATACTCAGACATCATTCAAACAGTTTTAGACTCTTCAGAGTGTTTTCTATCCAAATCTACTAATTATATGCATATTCTAGCTTTTAGGACAGAGTAGCAGGCAGTTTACTCTGGGCACCTTTTTATCCAAGCTACTCAATACTGCCCCGCTGTCCCAAAGAAGTTAATGAAGCTGCCAGTTGAGGACTTGTGAGGCGTCTGTTTCTCAAACTAGACACTAATGTACTTGTCCTCTTGCTCAGTTGTGCACCGGGGCCTCCCACTCCTCTTTCTATTCTGGTTAGAGCCAGTTTGCGCTGTTCTGTGAAGGGAGTAGTACACAGCGTTGTACGAGATCTTCAATTTGTTGACAATTTCTCGCATGGAATAACCTGACAAGTTTAAGAAGAAAGGTCTTTGTTTCTGGCCATTTTGAGCCTGTAATCGAACCCACAAATGCTGATGCTCCAGATACTCAACTAGACTAAAGAAGGCCAGTTTTATTGCTTCTTTCAATCAGCACAACATTTTTCAGCTGTTCTAACATAATTGCAAAAGGGTTTTCTAATGATCAATTCGCCTTTTTAAAATGATAAACTTGGATTAGCTAACACAACGTGCCATTGGAACACAGGAGTGATGGTTGCTGATAATGGGCCTCTGTAGCCTATGTAGATATTCCATAAAAAATCTGTCGTTTCCAGCTAYAATACTATTGACAAAATTTAACCATGTCTACACTGTATTTCTGATCAATTTGATGTTATTTTAATGTACAAAAAAAGTGCTTTTCTTTCAAAAACAAGGACATTTCTAAGTGACGTAAAAAAAAAATTGGACCGGTAGTGTAAATATAAGAGATGTTTTGCTCATTTTGCAAAGGGTGGGCACTGTCAGACATGATGGATTCTCCACTGTCAAGACCAACCGGTACAAACACTTCTTTACACATAACGGCCATTGCCATTTGAACACAGGGAATAGGAGGAGGTAGGCTAGTCTGTCTGATGGAGACGTGGGGTTGGGGGAGGCTTGCTTTTTTGTTCTTTTCCTGTTTATACTGAATTTATCACTTAAACTATGCATTTCTTAGTTTTTTTTTCTTTTGAGTGGCAACCTACAGGTAATCTTTTTAAATAAAAGTATCATTTGAAGTGGATGATGTACCTGTTGCATGCTCCAATAGACAAATTTTGTCTATTGGAGCATAAATTAACATTTATATGAAAGTTATTTGTTGAAAATGTTAACATAATTTATTGAATGAATAAATAATTGTTATACTCCTATTTCATGAAGTTGTTCTTTCTTCTAGCTAGAAAGCGTTCTCCCGAGAAGGACACAGCCGTGACACAGATTATCCCAATGAGTAGAGATAGTCGACTCATCTGAAGCCACATTTGTGGATTACAATACATCTACCAAAAAAATAGCACAGAATACAGATCAACAAGCACTTTTTGAATGCGCAAATGCACATTCTACCGTTGTAAACGTTAGGGAATTCAGAACATTTGCTCACATTGTAGTTTTATTTGTGAGCGATGATGAATATATTTACAGATCATCCATTTATTTGTGACATAGTGATTATTTGTGAAATATTTTTTACGGATTGTTGAATTTACTAAATATTTATAGATCCTAATTGTTTGAGTTATGTGGACTATATGCACGGTTGGCGGTAGACACATTTACAGAATAAAGAAGCAAATCTCCCTCCATAAATGTGATGTAGCGGGTTGAGTTTATAATATTATTTTTCATGAAGTACATTGACACTAAGTTACAGCATACAATGTTTCATGGTGCCCTGTCCCAAGTTTTACAATTACTATAGTTACCCAATACATTACCCCACCCCCTTTGTCCCTTTCATATGTGTCATAAATCCTGTAATTGACTACTGTATGTTTCATGCATTGTTGTGTCCTGTACTCAGTTTTGAACCTTTTATTCCTTTAATTATGCATTTATTATACAGTAGTTGAGACATAGACATGGGACCATTTCACTTTGCTTGTAGAGGTCCTCAAAAAGCTTTCCAACTTCATAACAACAGTCAGTCCTTCCATTCATGGCAGATGAATGAGCCTTATCCTAGTCTATTTTCACTCACATTCATCCTCTAGCCTTTGTGTGACAGTACCATTGGCAGCTCTGTGTGCCTGTGAGGAGACTTCTGTTCCATTATTAAGCTGAATGCCTCTGTATGTTATCCCCCTGTAGGTTCAATTAGTGTGGACAGATGTCCCCCTGCTCCTCAGGAATGTGGTAGGCTAGTAGTAGTCCTGGGGGTAGCTGGTGTGGCACACATGCTGTCCGCTATGACAAGGAACGGGCCTTGTTGGTGTAGTTTGAAAGAAAGGGTATGTAGACTAAACACGTTCAATAACTTGTATCGTTATAGACTAAGAATGATTTACATGTAATGATCACACATAGAAATAACATTCTCATATACATTTCAATGTGATCACTGATCATACTAAGGTAAATATGAGCTGGAGCTGCGTTTCCCCATTTTCAAGGGAGTTGAGGATTGTTCTGTTCAGTCCACTCTGATTACACACTAGTTAGTCTAACTCTAATTGACCCTTATGTTCTTAATTTACCCACTTGACACAGTGATGCCTCATGGAATGATCTTATTTCTATCGGATTTTTGAGGAAAGTGGATTTCATTCATTCATTTTATCTTATCAAATTCTGTGATACTAGGCCTACATCTGCCCAATTCATACCTAACCCATTTAAATATTTTTATATTACATGAAAGTGTGTGTTTGTTAGGATACATTCCAGAGGGAAAGCTAGGGTTATTCTCTTTGACCACAGTGATTTGGTTCCTTCCGTTTGACAGGATTCCAAGAAATGCTCAAATTACAAAGAACAATGACCTTCTCTGGTCTCTGACTGTTTGGATCTGAGCCAGTGTTGATTATCCCTCCCCTGTCCTGTCCCCTTCCTTCCTCGGTATGGTGGCCCTCCCTGGGCCAATGGGGAGCCAAGGAGCCGGGGGCCTTTGCGTCTTAGAGGTGGTGGTAAGTGTCTGCCAGAGCAGTGCCTAGCACCATTGACTCACAGCACTGGAATGTCTCTGACTGTTCCACTCACTCTGCCTCGCTCTCTCGTTATCTCTCCTATCTCGCTCTCGCTCATTTTCTCTGTAGTGCTCTTTCTCTGTATAGTTTGCTCCCTCAGAAGGGGAGGCTATCTCCCTCCTTAGCTACTTGCTCTCAACCTCAGTCCCAAATTTCTCTCATTCTCTCTCCTGCCTTCCCTCTCTTTCTGTAGAGGAGGCCCAAAGTCATGTCTGCTGACTCAGCCTAGGAATAATCCAAATGCCTCTTGATTTCCTCTGAGCTCACGCGACATCCACAATGGGTGTAGATTATCCACAATCTGCGTAATAATAATCTTTTTAGTAATATCAGCACACATTAATTAATTATTGAAAAATGGAACTTCAGTGAATTACTAACACCCTCCATGCCACATTGCTCCCCTTCATATATACACACAACCTGTTAAAATCAACTCAATGGCCCACCAGTCCCCTTTGTCCCAATGGGTAGTGGGAGGCTGGGCAACCCAATGACTGGGACCAGAGGCCACAATGTACCTGCTGACTCCAGGGAGGGAAGAGACATCTAGTACCACTCTGGAATGTGTCACAGTGTGGGAGGCGGAGTCCTAGAACTCGTGGGGGTGCAAAAGGTGTGGCCAGATACTGACTCATTTACAGACGCACAACACCCGGACCCATCATTCACTAGGTCCCCAGGAGGATGTGTCACTCAGTACAGTATCAGTGTTTTGGGCACAACCATTCCAGCACTTCCCAGTTGTGATCCCCTGGTCCGGCTCCACTTCCAGATGGAGCATTTCCGTCAAGGGCTCACTCACGAATCCCGATGAAGTTCTAGTCGGTGGTAGTGTAATTCAGTCTACTGGGACAGAGTAGTACGGAGCTCTGAGTCTGCCACTGCTGTCAGTCTCGTGATCGACTGTTGAGTTGTAGATCTGGCATTATAAACCCAGATAGTTGATTTTCTTCACACTGTTGTTCCAGAAACATGGACAGGGTTGAGCTGGAGGGGGAAAGAAAGGTAGAGCCAGGGAGTAGGGGGCGAGGAGAGGGTAAAGGAGATGAGAGGGTGATTTTCCTTGTAACTGTTGAGGAAGACCAAATCATTCCACAGCCAGTGTGACAGAGAGAAAAAGCGATTTCATCTCTGCAGCACATGCTTCCCATCAAGTGTGTGTGGTAAGAGGTTTAGGGAGTTGTATATGAGCGGTTGGGGGGGGGGGTTGGTGTCTGAAAGGTTGGCTCTGTATCAGGAACATTTGTGTGTGTTGCGGAGAGAATGAAACCACATTACAGAGATTGTGATTGAGTTGGAAAAAGAGAGCGATGGAGAGAGGCTCCAGAGAGGAAGCATGTCAGTGTTGTCAAAATGGCTGCTGCTGGGTTTGGTCCATTTATGATGACTGATTCTCATTTAGGAAGAGGGCCAAAGATCTTCAGCTCATCAGATAAAATCACTTTCCCCATGTCAGCACCTCTCCCCAAAACCTCCCCGACCAACCAGAACTAGAGTTTTTAGCCATTAAAATTGAGGGTTATTGAATTCCTTCTCCCCAACAAAGGACTTTCAAAAAAACAGTGAACCGAAATGAGCAATTCCACGGTAACAGAATGACGTTGAGACATCCGATTTTCCACTTGAAACCATTTCAAATCAAACTTTGTCACATGCGCTGAATACAAGTGTAGACCTTACTGTGAAATGCTTACTTACAAGCCCTTAACCAACAGTGCAGTTCAAGAAGAATTAAGAAAATATTTAACAAATAAACTAAAGTAAAAATTATAAAAAAGTAGCACAATAACATAACATTAACGAGGCCGTATACAGGGGGTACCGCGTCAGAGTGCGGGGGTACATGTCAGAGGTAATTTGTACATGAAGGTAGGGGTGAAGTTACTATGCATAGATAATAAACAGCGAGTAGCAGCAGTGTACAAAACAAATGGGAGGGGGGGTCAATGTAACAGTCCGGTGGCCATTTGATTAATTGTCCAGCAGTCTTATGGCTTGGGGCAGAAGCTGTTGAGGAGCCTTTTGGTCACAGACATGGTGCTCCGGTACCGCTTGCTGTGCGGTAGCAGAGAAAACCAGTCTATTACTTGGGTGACTGAAGTCTCTGACAATTTTATTTCCTCTGACACCACCTATTATATACCGCCTATTATATAGGTCCTGAATTGCAGGAAGCTTGGCCCCAGTGATGTACTGGGCTGTACGCACTACCCTCTGTAGCCCCTAACGGTCAGATGCCAAGCAGTTGCCATACCAGGCAGTGATACAACCGGTCAGGATGCTCTCGATGGTGCAGCTGTAGAACTTTTTGAGAATCTGGGGACCCATGCCAAATATTTTCAGTCTCCTGAGAGGGAATAGGTTTTGTCGTACCCTCTTCACGACTGTCTTGGTGTTTGGACCATGATAGTTCGTTGGTAATGTGGACACCAAGGAACTTGAAACTCTCGACCCGCTCCACTACAGCCCCATTGATGTATATGGGGGCTTGTTCAGCCCGCCTTTTCCTGTAGTCCACGATCAGCTCCTTTGTCTTGCTCACATTGAGGGAGAGGTTGTTGTCCTGGCACCACACTGCCAGTTCTCTGACCTCCTCCCTATAGGCTGTCTCATCGTTGTCGGTGATCAGGCCTACCACTATTGTATCATCAGCAAACTTAATGATGGTGTTGGAGTCGTGCCTGGCAATGCAGTCATGGATGAACAGGGAGTACAGGAGGGGACTAAGTACACACCCCTGAGGGGCCCCAGTGTGGCAGACGTGTTGTTGCCTACCCTTACCACCTGGGGGCGGCCCGTCAGGAAGTCCAGGATCCAGTTGCAGAGGGAGGTGTTTAATCCCAGAGTCCTTAGCTTAGTGATGAGCTTCGTGGGCACTATGGTGTTGAACGCTGAGCTGTGGTCAATGAATAGCTTTCTCACATAGGTGTTATTTTTGTCCAGGTTGGAAACTATAGAACTATATGCAGAAGGAATAATTTTAACAATTTCCACTGAATATTTTCCAAAAACACATTTACTCAGATTTATAATTTGGTGGTAGAATGATGGTAAAATCTTGATCCATTTTTTTTATGGCACCACATTTTCCAAAAACTCTTAAATATCTGGACCAGATTAAGATTAAAAGATTTCTGCAGAGAGTGGGGTGACAGCTATGACATAACACCTTGAAAAATCTATTTTGGTTATTGATCTACAGTAAGTAACAGAATGACATCATGGGTCCCTGATCTGTACTTCACAGAAATGCATATGAATGTCATTCTCTTCATGGTTATCTATCCTGAATAGGTACACAAAAGTAGAACAATGTAATCTCCTCTTTTGCATGTTTGGTTATTATTCTACACTGGCTATTATTCTAATGAATAATAAGACCAAACTTGGTTGGACCGGACCAAAACTGTACCAATCACAGACATCAAGTTTGGACATTACAGTACGGTAGAGTTCAGTACAGTACAACGCCGTAAATTATACTTGTGTGCTCTACTGTACTAAACTCTACTGTATTGTACTGACCTATACTCTACTTTTTGTGCCGTCCAAACTTGTGAAAGAGGTTTCTGATTGGTTCAGATTTGGACTAACCAAATTTCAACAACTTTTCAACGTCAATAGACGTTCGGTGTCAGTCGGTGCTCAGTGGGTGAGAGGGCTGGTTACAGTAAATGAAACGAGAGGGGGCTCATGGGAGGGAGGGATTGTTTTCACACTCTTGCTTTGACCACCACGCGACAGAAAGAACAGTTATGAGCTGAACATAACAGTGTGCTAATGGAAGGTAGGACAGTAGCAGGTGATCCAACTGGTTTGTGACTACTATGAATTATCATTGTAGCCAATTCAGTTGCAGTATTTCTGTAACAGATATTTTTGGTTTTTATGTTACCGATTTGGTAATCGTGTACCGATTTGGTAACAGAATGACAAAGTCCTAAGAAATGTGCAAACATTTCTAAAAACCTGTTTTTGCATTGTTATTATGGGGTATAGTGTGTAGATTGATGAGGGGGAAAAAACAATTGAGACATTTTTCGAATAAGGCTGTAACGTAACAAAATGTGGAAAAAGACAAGGGATCTGGATACTTTCCGAATGCATTGTATATGCTTTAATTTCTCAAATATAGACTCTTAGCTTTCATTTGACACCACATTTGATGTGTTCCTATGAACTTTACATGTTAGTGCTCATGGGGCTTTTTACATGGAAATTCCCATATGACTCTATCTAGGTCAAATTGAATTAGTTGAATAGACTGGTGTGGGGCTGCTGTTTTTGAAAGGCAAAGTGAAGGGCGCTGATTGACAGATTGTCACAACAATGGCCACCTTACTCCTCCAGGAGTGTCCTCACTGAAGCTGAAGTAGTGTGGGCCCTGTGGAGGATTCTGCTTTCTCTCTGTCCACCCCCTTCCCATGTTTCATGGAACATGATCCAGCTCCTCATAATAATCCTTGCAATGGCCAGCCTTGGAGCGACTGAGGGGGGAGGGAGGTGGAGAGAACAGGGGGAGAAGGGGTTATGGAAAGAGGTAAAGGGAGAGAGCGAAAGAGAGCGTACAGATATGACTGTGTGTGTCAGATTTTCTTGGCCTGTTTCTGTCTTCCCCAGTTGTGCTGCGGTGGGAGAATCTCCCAGGCCAGAGCCCAGTGTAAAGGACGCCAAGGGAGAGTAGGCTTCATGCTCTCTACCGCCGGGGGAGGAAGAGGGGTGGCCGTTCCAGATTGGAATGTTGCATTTCCTGCTTGGTTCCTGCCATGTTTCTCAGTTTTTCCTTGTTCCCCCAATCTCTCTCTCTCTCCCTCTTGCTCTGTACCAAATATCCTCTTTCACTCCCCTCATGCCTTTCTTGTGACCTTCCCTACATATTTCTCTGCTCTAGCCCGCTTTTCTCCATCACACTTCTACCTCCATCCCCGTCCCTCTCCTCTCCTGTCGCTCCCATAACAATATTGTCAGTGTTATCTTGTCCTACATTAAGTTGAGAGAAAAGCTGAACGTGGACGAGCTCTCTGGAGTTCATTAAACCACTGGACGCCTTCCACGAATGTGCCGCTCTTACATAAACACTGCCGAGAAAGATGACCGTTTGTGTGAGTGAAGGGGGCCAGTATGCTTTAGCTACAGGGTTCTTTGGGGTCAGTTGCCTCTCTCCCCCAGTGTGTTTGTGTGTCAGAAGGGGGTTGCCATATTGGGATCAAAAACCCACACACTCCCTGGCATGTTCCCTGGGGCTAAGTGTGCGACTATACAGTGTTTGTTACTGTGCAGTGGACAGAAGGCAGATGCAGGACAAAGACAGTCATCTCCTTCAGTCCCTTCTCTCTACGTAGGCAGAGCAAACAGTGGATCTGAAGCAGATGGGAACTAGGACACTGTTCTCTGCCCTCTACAGCTGCATGTGTATATGGGCCGTGTGGGAGTCCCTTCTGAGAAAACATGACTGGGACTCTTGTTAGACACGGAAGTAATGGTTGAGTGTTAGCGTAGCATCCTAGTTTCCCAGCCCCTAGCCCTGGGCAGACCAGGGTTCAAATACTATTAGAATTATTTGTAAATACTTTGGCTGGTTGATTGCACTTGCCTGTTGCAGTGGAACCAATGGAAAAGTCCCAAAGGTGCAAATCCTGCTTGCATGGCAGTCCAGGCAGGCTAACACAAATGCCAGAACTATTTGAAAGATTTCAAGTAGTATTTGAACCCAGGTCTGACCCTAGCTCTGTTCCTGGTCTGAATGGAGTGTAAATCATCTTTATCTACCTACTGCTCCTGTTCATGATTCCCCTGGGGAAAACTAAGTGTGTGTGTGTGTGTGTGTTCATGATTCCCCTGGGGGAAATTCAGTCTGTGTTCATGATTCCCCTGGGGAAAACTAAGTGTGTGTGTGTTCATGATTCCCATGGGGAAACTAAGTGTGTGTGTTTGTACTTAGTGAT
Organism: Salvelinus sp. IW2-2015; assembly: GCF_002910315.2. Classification (NCBI taxonomy): domain Eukaryota; kingdom Metazoa; phylum Chordata; class Actinopteri; order Salmoniformes; family Salmonidae; genus Salvelinus; species Salvelinus sp. IW2-2015. Next base: position 38,801,857 of record NC_036860.1, on the reverse strand, counting down.
GGGTTCTCAGGTCCCCATATGTAACCTGTAGTATCACTCTCCAGGGAACCGTGTGTCCGTGGTGGGGCGTGTGAGGTGTTCCCAGGACCCCTGTATGTGTAACCTGCACTATCTCTCCTGAGGGAAAAACGACTTGTGTTCTCTGGAGACGGCAGGATACGCACACTGTGTGCGTGTGGTGCACTTTCAGGACCCAGTGTGTGTATCCTGCAGTATGTCTACTGAGGGGAAAAAGGGCTGAAACCTGCAGTGTCTCACACTGATGAGGTCAACCTTACTGTCAGGGGCCGTTTCTCTCTCTGTCTCCCTCCATCTATCCCCCTCTATAGTTCTCTCTCCTTTTCCTTCCTGTCTTGTTTCAAGTTTCAGGTTTTATTAGTCATATGTCCAGGATACACATGGTATACACCGTCCAATGAAATGCTTACTTTCCCGTGGCAACACCCCTCTTTTCCATTCTCTGTCCCTTCCCCCTCTCTCCCACTGCTGCTCATCCCGCTCTGCATTCCTGGTGTATTAGCAGAATAAACAGGCCGTGTGTGGGGGCGCTGGGAAACTTGCGCATTGAAGGCAAATATTTACATAAGACAGTGCAACCTCAGGCTCCATTCAAAATATGAAAGGGCAACTCATAATGGGCATAACTAGCTACTAATGTATATCAGTGCATCTCAAAGCTCCTGGTTAATCGCTGACTGAAGCTAGGAGCAGAGGTTGAAACAGTGTCTCTCTCTACACAGGTCTGGGATCAGGCTAAAGGCTGAATGCCTCACTCACTCAGATGAGATATGTTTCTGGTCATAAGCCTGTAGGTCTTAGAACGTGGCTGGCTATCAATGATTGATGCCATTTTAATTCAATGGAGCTCTGAGATTGGGAGAGAGGGAAATCTGTCTTACTATCTCCCTTTAACTCTCTTTCTCACTCACTCACTCTTTTTCTGTGTCTCTCCGTCTCTTTCCCACTCACACTCTTTTTCTGTGAATCTCTCTCTCCTCCTCTTCCCTCTCTCCTCTCTCTCTCGCTCGCTCGCTGTCTCTCCCTCCTTTAGGGTTTATGTAGAGAGACTGACTAACTCTTGCACAGCTTTCCCAGCCATTCTATATGTGTAGGCCTGTCTGTCCCTGTCTGACTCACTGATCTGGGGCCAGCGGGAGTTTGCACCTGTGCCCATACACTCACACTCCCATCAGTCTCCACCTGATTCCAGACCTGCCTGCCAGGGTTGACTTTGGCTCCCCCAGCCTGGCTACTGATGAAAGACAAGGAGAGAAGTTAACGAGAGTGTAGACACACACACCTCACACAGCGCACACAGGTGGTCAGGACCATCAGGGATCAAAGGACCTGAATCAGCTTAATTTGGACGAATATTTCTCCCTTTCTCCTGTGATGTTGAGTTCAATGAGTCCATGTTATTTAGCCGACCTGAGTCACCCTTAGTTTGTTTTGGTCCAAAACCCATTATCATCCGTTAGTGATTGTCCCTCAATGGGTTTCATAATATGACTATGTTTTGGTGTCATATCTGAATCACCTGCCTTTTAGCTAGGTTACTCAACTCTCTTACCTGTCTGTGAGAGCCTCTCTGGCCTGACTCATTTTTATCTTCCTTAACCCTTATATCGTACCTGTCTGTTAGTTTGCCCCTCATCTCTCTCATAGCTCTATCTCTCTCTCCTGACTCACCTGTTTGTCTGTCCCTCCATTGGTACGACAGGTGAGGGCTGGCCCTCTAAAGAGGAAGTGTCTGTGGTGAAGCAGCAGGTGGCTGGCGGGTTAATGGCAAACGGTGTAAAGGAACGGTTACACCAGCGCGCAGGTATGAGGGTGTGACGAGATCCTGGAGGTCCTCCAGATTCACCTGTCCTCCTAGTCCAAGCCCCACCTGCTGGGAAGTGGGAGGGAGGGAAGAAGAGAGGTGTGCCGTGGTAACTCTTTGCAGAACGAAGGTATGAGCTGAGAGCAGTGTGTGATCCTGAGTGCTTCAGCTGCTTCGTGGGAAAGATTGACTTGGATTGAATACAGTAGGCTGGGTCTCTTGGCGTTGTTTTGGTTCTGTGGAATATCTCACAAAATTCCATTGCAGCCTACTGCTCCCTTGGTATGTGACCCTTTATCATACTTTGTGTGAATTTGCAGTTAAGATCCATCATGGCAGTGGTATTTCAAACAAGGTGGATGGATGTGAGACATGAACTTGAATGTTATTTCTCAAATCGTGACAGTGGAATTTCAAACAGGGTGCGTGTTGAGGTGAATGTCATGCTGTGCTCTGTCTGTGCTGCTGAGACCCAGGCCAGACCCAGGCCAGACCCAGGCTAGCTCAGGTATGTTTAAAGGTACGCCAGGCTCCTGACTCTCTGTAGGTGTTGTTTTCAGTCACGACTGACACACACACCATGGCCAACACTTAAACTGTCAGCAAGGTGTGTGTGTGTGTGGCTGACATGACACACACAGAGGTCAAAGTCACTGGGAACACTTACAGGGAGACCTATCTGAGGAACGACCGGAATGCCAGATTCCCTGAATCCACTGCGGCCAGCTCTGGCTACGGAATAAACTGTTTATCTGAAACCGTCAAGGAACTTACAGTTTGAGCGCCAGCAAATGGAGGGAGAGGGGGTTGAAGGGACCGTCTGGAAGTCATTATTCAGAGGGGAGGGTGATTAGTCCTTGTTGTGATAGGACAGTATGATGAGAAAGACAATCACTATCGTGTGTGTGTGTACTCTTACATTTGTTTTTACATGTATGTACGTGTGTCTGCAAGTGGATGTACGTGTCTTGGGTGTGTGTGTTTTGAGAAACCAAATCTGGCTTTATCAGCACTGAATGCTCTCGCTGTGTTAGAGGAAGGGAAGTGCGCGTGCGTGTGTGGGGTATGGCTGCCAGGTCTGTAGGACCCATTTCTGTTGAGAGTTTGACTGTCTCTCTGGGATTTCACCCACTTCCGAACGCCTGTTGACAAAGAGCCTAGGGAAGAACATTTAAGCAGACTTTCTCTTTAAAAGTTTTTACAAATACTTGATACTAGCTGTAACTGTCTCTCACCAATGTTCAGTAACTTCCCCGCGAAAGATTGTCCAGAGAATCACCTCTGGTTCACACAGGGAGTTGGGAGTTGTCTTGTTTTGTCAAGAGAAAGCTCAGATCCCCTTTCTCTATGTTCTGACCGAATCCTGAACATCCTCATATCCTGTGTTTGATTCCAGCCAACGCACACACGCACACACACACACACACACACACACACACACACACACACACACACACACACACACACACACACACACACACACACACACACACACACACACACACACACCCACAGTTACTTCCCAAACCCCTGCACAGCCAGTCACACAGCTGTAGGGGGCAAGGCTCACTCTGGCTTGTGCTATCTGCTCACGGCCAAACCTGAGAGGGAAACGACTTGACTGAAAGTGCCCCCCTCCCCATTTCACATTCCCAAAACCCTCGCCCCTCCTCCCCTGAGCGGCCCCTGAAGCCATGCGTGTGGGACCCCACCCCCATTATTGAGGCTGGTTGGTTGAGAGTGGCTCTTCCTCTTGCAGAGTGGTTGGGGCTAAGTGACGTGGACCAGCGCCTCTACGTGTTGGAGCGCCTGGAGGAACTGGTGACGCTACAGGACCAGCAGGAGACCCCCCCCGGAGACCCCCATCTCGGTACCTGTCCTCCGCAGCATCATGAGCAGCAGAGCCCAGTGAGAGCAGTGCCGGAGGAGCGCGGTGAGAGCAGCCACACAGGTAGGTGACCAGAGGGAGGGAGTAGAATAAGTCTAGGGGGGGTAGAGAAGATGGCAGGGGTTACGAAATCACAGAGGGAGGGGGGTGTAGAGGAATAATTAACGAGCAGATTTTAAACGAGCCAGTACAGTAAGACTGAGTTTTGATTTCAAGCAACCCAACACAATTCATCTGGCACAGTAGTAGTTTTACCCTTTTCATGAATTTGATTGAGCAGAAGTAGACCATTCTGAATGCCAATGTTAGTTCATGAATTAGCATCAGTATAGTAGAGACTACTATGTGAAAGTAAAAGGAGTTAAGAAATTCCCCCCCGCCTGCTCGGTGTCTAGTGTGCTGCCTGCCTGCCTGTCAGATTCCCTACTTCCTCTGTATACAGGACGCAGGCAGCAGCCTTTTAAATAAATCAGTCTCGCTGTGTCAAAAATCAATGCCTTCTGTCATGCCGCTGCATCCTTCATTTCTCTCCCCGTTTATTTTCAGTTGCTTGTGTTTTGTTTCTGTTCCATCCTCCATTTGTCCGTTGTCCTGGTTGGTACTAGTTGGTTCTGAAGAGGGCGAGTCAGAAAAAGGAGAAGAGCGGCAGGAAATAGCAGTGGAAGTATGTCGGGGAGAGTATACTACCATTGTGACATTAATTTTTCTCTCTTTTCCTTCTTCGACTTGGAAGAGAGCCCCGCGGGCGGATGGCCCAAAGCTGACTTTCTTATATTTATTTATTTACCACAGATGTTTCGGAAAAAAGCTTCGTCCTCCTTGAGAATGAGAAGAATATCAGAAAGCAATAGATGTAATAATTTCACCTTCATTACTTTGTAGATGGTGCCTCTTTAACCACTAGATCTCTTAAATGGCATTCAAGGTCGTCAGTGGAAACCACTCCATAGAACCCAGTTTGAAGAAAACATGAAAGAAGTCTGAGTTTCTAAATGGGTCCTTAATCTAGTGAAGCCCTTAAAGCATAACACTTGCTTGTGGCTTTTTATTGGATGAAGTTAAAGAGTACATTTTAATTCCCCGGAAATGAGTGTGTTTGATTTAGACCTGCGTGTTGGCTAATTAACAGCTAACATGCCCTGGGTGGTTTCTACTTTATGACTTTGAATGTTTTTTTTTACTAAAACACGTTTGCCTTCCCCTACTGTATGATTGTCATATGTCTACCAATCACAATGCCTAGCTTGGGATCAAAGAGTTTTTTGATTTTCGAATCGACGGTTTTGCCTTCTGCAAATGATCTGCTGGGTAATGATAAAATGAGTCGGGAGTAATTAAAATGGGCACGATTCATTCGACGATAGTAGTGCTCACTGCATGTTGACAGTAGAAGTCTGATGTCCTGTCCTACACAAGGGGAGTGGGGTTACAGTATACGCTCCTGGGTGGTCCTTAACGCTCTGACTCTGGGATTTAGGACCATGTAATCGGTTGGTTTGGGTGACCTTCAATTTGGCCTGACTAAGTCAGTATTTCTGCTGACGATGGTGTTGTATAGTCATAAGTTTAATTTGGCTCTAAATAGCCTTGGAAACCGACATTTGTAAGCACCCGATTTGGCCTTTAAAACCCATAAAATACCTTCCAATGCTACTCATTTGGCAAAGTGAGTTTTGGTTTGATATGCTTTTTTCTGGTTTGGGCTGAACTACCTCTTGAGTGGTTGTGGGGCGGTTCACATCTTCTCCAGTTTTCTCAGTGGATAGTGGTGGTTCAGTCCATTTGTCATTGTTTTCATCTCCATTCTTTCACCTTAACATCACTTATGTCTGGTGTTCAGTGTGCTCAGCTATGACCCTCATGAGTGTTGGGGGTGGTTGGTAAATGGCTTGTGTGTTCTCTGACTGCCTCTCCTCCTCTCGCTCACTCTCTCTCCCCATCTCCTCTCTCCCTGCTGTCACCAACTCCATTTCAACCTCTCTATTCAATCCCTTCTTGACTCATCGCCCTCCTCCCCTCACCCACCCTTCTTCGTCCCAATCTCCCATCTCTCAGGGAACATCGACCGCGGGCGCAGCTCGTCCTTCCATGAGGTGCGTGGTCTTCGGGAGGCTGAGATGAGGGCGGCGGCCGACGAGACGTCCAGCAGCAGCAGTGGCAGCAGCAACACCGTCCTGCAGCGACTCCTCCAGGAGCAGATGCGCTATGACGAGGGACGCAACTACCAGCTGGCCATGCAGCAACAGCAGGAGCAGCAACGACAGCGGCAGCAGCAGGAAGGAGGGGTGAGCGGGGGCTACCCGGGCCAGGCAGGCCCCAACGACGACCGGCATGACTCCATGGTGCCCCACATCGCCCGGCAGGAGCCCCAGGGACAGGAGCTGCAGGCGGACAGTGGCATGGAGAAACTGGGCTCCCGCGGTGGGGGTAGTAGTGGAGGAGGGATGAGTGGTGCTGGGGGAGGTAGCGGCCAGGGCCCCAACCCAGAGGACTTACCCACTTACGAGGAGGCCAAGGTGCAGTCGCAGTACTTTCGCGGCCACCCGCACCACCAGCTACATCAACAACAACAACAACAACAACAACAGTTGCCTCCGTCGGTGGGCGCAGCATTTTATGTGACAGCCGTAACCAACAATGGCAAGGTGCGTACGGAGGGGCGTCCCACGGTTCAGCGTCTGAGCAGCGGGGGAAAGGTGCACCAGGACGACGGGCTCAAGGACCTGAAGCAGGGCCATGTGCGCTCCCTCTCCGAGCGCCTCATGCAGCTCTCGCTTGCCACCAGCGGGGTCAAGGCCCACGCCCCTGTCACTAGTGCCCCTCTTTCCCCCCAGCTGCCCCCTCCGGGTCCGCCGGGGGACTACTACAAGCCCTCGGGCCAGCACCGGGGCCCCCCACCTGACTACCCCTTCAAGAACATGGGCTCCTCTCCCAAACAGCTGCCGCAGCATCAGGAGCAAGTAGGGCACTATTACCAGGACCATCGGCCAAGGGAGCAGGGCAGGAACGAGGTGCCACACGTCCGCTACCAGTCGCCGCCAGAGTACGGCTCCTTCAGGTGAGTAAGATTAACAGCCCTCTCCCCCGTACTGACTCACTGGCTGTCTGACTGTCTGAAGGAACATCATGCCTGTCTGAGCTATATCACTTTTACGACAGTATCAAACTTTTAATAGTGCCATGTTGTTGATGTGGCTACCAGTACTTAAGTAACAAAAACTGATACAGTCTTGTTTAATTGAATGACACACACCTGGCTCAGCTGAGAAACACACTCCTAACATGACCCTAGAGAGACAGACTGCCCTGTGTCTGCTGGCTATTTATTTAAAGTCTCTTCTGGGGTGGCATCCAGAACTTCAACAAATGACATACCCACTGTGTCTTGAGCAAGGCAACATGATTGAGAGCTTCTCCTCTAACGTTCGTAGGGGTGATTTTGGCTTTTAGGGGTGATTGTGACTTGGGGTCATTGCCTACACACACACACTGCTAGAGGGTGACTTACTTGTCCTATCCATATATCATCCTGTCTGTCTCTGCCTGCCTGCCTGCCTGCCTGGCCTCCCGCCTGCCTGCCTGCCTTGGCCGCCGCCTGCCTGGCCGCCTGCCTGTCTGGCTGCCTCCCTATCTGGCTGCCTCCCTATCTGGCTGCCTCCCTATCTGGCTGCCTCCCTATCTGGCTGCCTCCCTATCTGGCTGCCTCCGACTACCTGCCTGCCTGCCTACCTACATCCCTCCCTACCTGCCAGGCTGTCTGTTTAGGTGAACAGGTTTCTTGATTAGCTGGAAGGCTGATGAGGAAGGCCTGTTGTTTCTCTCACACACACTGAGCCAGTTGTCGGGATAGAGGGGATAGACACATCCGGTTCTGCCTGTTTCCCCTCCTGCTTGATCATTTGTTTACCTGAAAGTAAATAATTGGCAAACAGCTATGAATACCGCAGCATTTTAATCATCAGCTGAAACCTGTGGCGACACGATCGTTCGCTCTCTGATGACGTCTTATGTAGACAGGAATGTTTGCTTATTTCCAAAGTGGTTCACAATAGTTTTTTTGGTCAGTTGAAAAAAAACTTGTTGGCTTATGGCAGGTGAATCACCATAGTTTACATTAAACAGATAGTATCATTGTCCATGTTTTGCCTGGTGATATATTTATATAAACAAGCACTAAGATAGAAGTTATGCTAATATCTATGGACTGTTAGTCAGCTGTGCTTGAGTGACCCCAAGACCCACATACAGTCAACAAACGAACATTCCATTAGTGTTAACCTCTCTGATTGGCTGTCGTGTCCACAGGTCCAATAAGGAGAGCTCCGTCCACTCCCAGAGGTCTGTCCATCACCACAGCCCCACCTCCTCGGTCACCTCAGTGGGCTCTCTGTCCCGAGCCCAGTCCTCCACCCTCAGTAGTCTCCTCAGCGCCTCCCACCCCTCCCACACACACCCCCACCCCCAGGGGGACCCCTACGCCTCCATGGCTCCCCGAAGCCCCCAGGGCCCTGGATCACACCAGGGAGACCCATATTGTCCCGTGCCCATGCACCCTCCAATTCAGAGGGGCCACGGCTTCCCACACGACCCCTACGGCTCCACCTCCAGGATGCACCACCAGCAGCAGCACCACCAGTATCAACAACAACAACAGCAGCAGCAACAACAACAACAACAACAACAACTCCAACACCAGCACCAACAGTACCACTCCCAGTCATCCCAGGGCCACCCTCCTCAGCACTACCCCCACCCCCAGGGGGACCCCTTCGCCATGATGTCCCGTGCCCAGCAGATGGTGGACATGGTGTCAGAGGAGAACCGGCTGCTCAAGCAGGAGATGGAGGTGTGCTGCGAGAAGGTCACCAAGCTGCAGAAAGTAAGTGGGACAAATGTAGATCTGAAAGTTTATAAGCAGTATGGTTATAGTTCCACCTTCTGCCATATTGCATACACCAATCCTTTTAGATCAACACGTGCCTAAGGGCTAGCCCCCCCCCCCCCTTATCTCCCTGGTCAGTTGGAGACAGAGATTACGTTGGTTTCGGAGGCCTACGAAAACCTGGCCAAGTCATCCACTAAAAGGGAGGCTCTGGAGAAGACCATGAGGAACAAGCTGGAGCTGGAGGTGCGCAGGCTGCACGACTTCAACAGGGACCTCAGAGGTGAGAGGCCATAAACAGCTGGAATATCCAAGGCATGCATAGTTTAATGTTCAAAGGATACCTGTTCATGGATTTATGGCAGTAGATTAAACCTATTCCATGCATTACTTTTTGTGAGCAAAAAGTGTGTCCTTTCTGCATTGGATTTAGATTACTTCAGCTTAGCCTGCATATTTGTTCAGTAATATGTATTTATTCATGTTCAGAAGCCAGGCTTGGTTTGCATTGATTCCATTGTTACGTTTGATTTAACTGGACTTTCTGAGGACTATCCAGCTTCCACCAATTCCATCTGGTCCAATTTTATAAGCATTTGACTAGAGTGCTGTGATGTTGTTGAAACTGGTGTTGTTCATAATGTCACTATTGTGTATTGACTAGGGCTGTGACCGTATTATCGTCATGACCGCAGTAAAATTCCACATGACTGTTGAGACACACGAATCTCCTTTTATGCACTATGGACATGCTTTGGTAGTACCCAACTGTCTAACTACCATCAGGTCCTAATGGTCTGGTACTCAGAGATCTATTGTCCCTCTAACATCAATGCAAATCACAGCAGACACCTATCCTCAAAACAGTATGTGCTTTTAAAACTCACCTCACTGTGATTGATCAATTTGRAGAAAGAAGTTCAACAACAGGTTGAAACTGAGTGGAAAACATGGTCGTTGTGGATACTGTTTCAAAGCTTAACACAAATAAAATGGACAGCACTTTATAAGGTGATGATTAATTCAAAACACCCATACGCATAGGCCTATATATGAGTCCAAGCCTGAGAAAAAGAAAAAAAAAAATAGAATAGACTGTGCCGTTATACAATACATAGCCGACCACATTTTACGCACGGCAGAAAATCACAAAAAAAGCTGATTTTAAGATGTCTTTGGTACATAATTGGTCTAGCCTATACTCAAATTCAACTCATTCTAGTAATGGCCTTGGAGTGTGGACTGTATTATTATGCATACTGGATGGACTGGTTACTTTATGCTACACGCCAACCTTTCTATCCATGAGTCTGGGAGAGAACATACAGACCTAGACCATGCTGTTGGTTCATTGACTGTAATTTTACATTTAACCTTTATTTAACTAGGCAAGTCAGTTAAGAACAAATTATTTACAATGATGCCCTATGAACAGTGGGTTAACTGCCTTGTTCAGGGGCAGAACGATAGATTTTTACCTTGTCAGCTCAGGGATTCAATCTAGCAACCTTTTGGTTACTGGCCCAACGCTCTAAACACTAGGCTACCTGTACAGGGCGGCTTACAGACTTAGCCTACAATTATAGTGAATTTGTATTTGATTTTGAATAACCTAGTAGTGGGGCATTTGTTATATGTTCATAATGAATAGGCTGACACATTACCTTTAGCTACAGAATMTCACCACCATGCATTTCCATCTCCTCTCTCTCCTTCATTCCTTTCTCATTCCYTTCTCCAGCACGCAGAGAGAGGGGCTGTCAACAGTTTAATGAAATATGTTTTGCTATAAAAACATGTTACTATCAATGTTCCCGAACCGATTTCACTTGGCTCCCCAAATTAAACAGTGTGTAGTTGCAGGCATACGGTTGGAGAGCCAATGGCATACAGAGTTTGGGCGGAGTATCACCTGTGGTGCAGCCTCTTGGAGTACATATGGATGACATGTCCCCCCCCCCCCCCCCCCCTCTTCCCTCCCATTTGATAATGGGCTATTCTAAATCTTTTTTTTTTACGTAAAGACGAGTTTAAATTGAGAATAGCCTGATGGGTGAAAATATGATAATTTGATGAGAGAACAGCATTTGCAGCCTGAGGCAAGGAACGGAGCGCAAGCTTTTTTTTATAGTCGCATCATGCTGCCCATATATGTGTTGATTTCTAAGACATTCTAAGGTTTGTTTTGTTCACAAATAAAGTTGCCAAATAACTCAATCTAGCATATAGGACATGTTTCGAATTATCACTTTTACGCTCAACATAGTCACTTCACATGCACACTCGCTCTGTAATGGGAAAAATATCCTTTCTATTATATTATTTTTACTATGAAATCATGTAATATAAAAATGGCACAGGATTTAGTGTCTTTGGGAGGTATACAGACCCCTTTACTTTTTCCACATTTTGTTACGTTACAGCCTTAATCTAAAATTTATTAAATTGTTTTTTTCCCCTCATCAATCTATACACAATACCCCAAAAACAGGTTTTTAGACATTTTGCTAATATTTTTTTATTTTATTATAATATCACATTTACATAAGTATTCAGACCCTTTACTCAGTAATTTGAAGCACCTTTGACAGCGATTACAGCCTCGAGTCTTCTTGGGTATGACGCTACATGCTTGGCACACCTGTATTTGGGGCGTTTCGCCCATTCTCTGCAGATCCTCTTAAGCTCTGTCAGGTTGGATGGGGAGCGTTTCTGCACAGCTACTTTCAGGTCTCTTCAGAGATGTTTGATCGGTTTCAAGTTCGGGCTCTGGCTGGGCCACTCGAGGACATTCGGAGACTTGTCCCGAAGCCACTCCTGTGTTGTCTTGGCTGTGTGCTTAGGGTCGTTGTCTTGTTGTAAGGTGAACCTTCGTCCCAGTCTGAGGTCATGAGCGCTCTGGAGCAGGTTTTCATCAAGGATATTTCTGTACTTTGCTGCATTCATCTTTCCCTCGATCCTGACTAGTCTCCCAGTCCCTGCCACTGAAAAACATCCMCACAGCATGATGCTGCCACCACCATGCTTCACCGTAGGGATGGTGACAGGTTTCCTCCAGACGTGACGTTTGGCATTCAGGACAAAGAGTTCAATCTTCGTTTCATCAGACCAGAGAATCTTGTTTCATGGTCTGAAAGTCTTAATATGGCTGAAGTCCCGGTAACRGGACCGATATGACAACAGCCAGTCGAAGTGCAGGGCGCCAAATTCAAAAAACAGAAATCTCATAATTAAAATTCCTCAGACATACATGTGTCTTATACCATTTTAAAGGTAATCTTGTTGTTAATCCCACCAAAGTGTCCGATTTCAAATATGCTTTTCAGCGAAAGCACTACAAACGATTATGTTAGGTCACCACAATAAGCACAGCCATTTTTCCAGCGAAAGATAGTCACAAAAAGCAGAAATATTGCTAAAATTAATCACAAACCTTTGATTATCTTCATCAGATGACACTCATAGGACTTAATGTTACACAATACATGCATGTTTTGTTTGATAAAGTTCATATTTATGAACAAAAGASTTTACATTGGCGCGTTACATTCACTAGTTCCAAAAACATCCATTGATTTTTGCATAGCCACATCGTTTCAACAAATACTCATCATAAATGTAGATGATAATTCAAGTTATACACATGGAATTATAGATATACCTCTCCTTAATGCAACCGCTGTGTCAGATTTTTTAAAAACTTTACGGAGAAAGCAAACCATGCAATAATCTGAGACGGAGCTCAGAACAATAGCCAAAATAGCCACCATGTTGGGGTTAACAGAAACCAGAAAATACATGATAAATGTTTCCTTACCTTTGATGATCTTCATCAGAATGCAGTCCTAGGAATCCCAGGTCCACAACAAATGCTTGATTTGTTCGATAATGTCCGTTATTTATGTCCAATTAGCTACTTTGGTTAGCGCGTTTGGTAAACAATTCCAAAGTCACAAAGCGCGTTCACTAAAACGAGACGAAATGTCCAAAAGTTCCGTAACAGTCAGTAGAAACATGTCAAACGATGTATTGAATCAATCTTTAGAATGTTGTTAACATACATCTTGAATAACGTTCCAACCGGAGAATTAGATTGACTTCAGAWGAGCGGTGGAACGGAGGTCCTCATGTGAAGGCGCGTGTTCAATGCGTGGTCACCTCATGGCAGTGATTACTAATTCCTGTCTCCTTTGGCCCCCCTTCACATTAGAGTCATCAGACAAAGTTCTATTGACTTGACATCTAGTGGAAGCCGTAGGAAGTGAAAACTCATCCATATCTCACTGTAATTTCAATGAGAGCTTGGTTGAAAATCCACCAGCCTCAGAAAAAATCCAAACAGGAAGTGGGACTTCTCAGGTTTTTGCCTGCCATATGAGTTCTGTTATACTCACAGACATTAGAAACTTCAGAGTCTATCCAATACTAATAATAATATGCATATATTAGCAACTATGACTGAGGAGCAGGCCGTTTACTCTGGGCACCTCTGTGCACCTTTCATCCAAGCTACTCAATACTGCCCCTGCAGCCATAAGAAGTTAACAGTCAATTACCGTGGGACCGGCAGACTTTTGCATGACAATAACCAGCTGACACATTTTCATGACCGGCACAGCCCTAGTATTGACTTTGGCACAGTGGAAAAGTACTGAGCAAAAGTAAGAGCAATCAATTGGTCGATCTGTCAATGAATCAATATGATCAATAAATTAGATATGTTAGTGTTTACAGGCAGTCCAAAGTCTCAAATTCATATCTTTACTATAAAGCAGACCATAGACCCTTAGCACTCCAATCCTCACACTCTGTTTCTGTAGGAATTTCTGAGCTGTAGCTGAGTGGGTGGGGGCAGTTTCATGTCTCTTGTCTCTACTTCACTGGGCTCTTCAGTCCTGTAGAGGAAAGAAAAACCTCCATTCATGGCTCCCTGCCCAGACCGGGTCCATGGGGAGATTCCAAGCTTTTACAACAAATCGCATATAACTTTTTTGGGGGGTCTTTCCTTCCTCTCTTTTTCCCCCCCTATTGTATTGGCAGCAGTACACATGTGAAATGGATCTTGCTCCACGTTTGGGGGTTTAAGCTAAACGTATACCCCAGTCATTGTTGTGTTTCGAGAAAGACGGAATGGAAATGGAACTGAATATTTGTTTCTGGAATGCTCTCTGTATGTTTCATGGCCCAGCCTAGTTGACTTGACACTCAACAAAATATTATTTTAAAGGTGCAAAATGCAGATATCGCTCTGCCATTTCCTGGTTGCTAAATTCTAATAGTTCGCCTTATTTCAGTTTGACAAAACAAGCAATGTATAGTGTAGAGAATCATTGTACGATCTAAACCGCTGTGAAATATCTGTTCAATAATCCAAAATATTGTATTTTCAGCTGTTTTGAAGATGGTGTACAAAACAAAGTAAAAGAAGCAAAAACTAAACTTAAGCACGGAAAGCATAGAAATAGTCACATACAACAGATCTACCGCTTCTTAGACCTGCTTTCAATGAGAATGACAGATCTATAGCTCACATTTCTGTGTGCATTTGGTCGTGTCACCCGAAACGTTTGGTCCAGAAATAATGGCGTGTTTTGTTTCAGGACAATGTTCTCCTGACTCAATTCTTAACATACTTTTCAGTTCTTTCTTACTTTTTGGTTGTAGTTTACCTACAATAAGTAATTGTGATGTACATGGGATGGTGGGGTAGGGAGGGTTAGGAGGTTGAAGAGTTGTGGGACCGGAGTGGGTATAAGAGGACACTAAATAATATTTGGTGCCTGTTGTACTGATTCTGATATATATTTAATATGTRATGAATTTGCACCATGTTTTTAAATTACAAATAAATAATCCTCCAAAGAGTATGATCACCACCACCACCTCCTCTGCGGGGAAATGTGCGCATATAAAAGTGATTTTATTTTTGCTTGCTCCATTTTGCCGAGCAACCGGGTCCCAAGGCGTTTAATGTGAGTGGAACGAAGGCTGGGATCTTAAGAACTTAGAGCCGTTCCACGTTGATTCCGGGCCTATTAAATTCTCTTCAGGGGATTATGAATTCCCTCCACCTCCATATTCCATGGGCTGTATGGCTACATTTACACAATCACAGAGCCGTGTGTTGAAAGTCTGTTTGAGCTGTTTAATAGCACCAAAATCCCCATACCCACCACGCATATCCTGCATATTAACTAGAGGCTGGTTACATGGAATGTGCAACTCTGCAAAGAGTTTAAGAGTGTTCTCTTTAAGGAGCTTTATTCCCGTTTGACCAGGTTGTTGCCATATTATGATCTAATTCCTGCAAATATTTGATTTACAAAAATAAGAGCATATTTATGTATGCGTGTGCGTGCGCACGCACAAGTGTGTGTGTGTCTCTTTGGCCACTAGGCCCTCAGGCTGGCTCAGACCTGACTTTGGCAATGCCATTCTCTGTTGCAGAGCGCATGGATACTGCCAACAAGCAGCTAGCTGCTAAGGAGTGGGAGGGAACGGAAGACAACCGCAAGACCATCTCTCAGCTACTCACCCAGAGTGAGCAAATCACTCACACTATCAGGGAACGCCAGGCTAGACCAAGCCTCTATGACATTCTACATCCACTCTGAACATACCTCTGTGTGGCCTCATCAGTTAGAAAAAGAACCAGGCAAAGGGTCTGGGGTTCATGTACTGTAAAAACATTACTTATTCACTACAAGTTGCATATTTTTTACAAAAATGACACACACACAAAACACTGTTTAAGATGTTTAGTTAATATGGAGAACGCCATTTAAAAAAAGTCACCTCATGACAGAACTATTTTTAGGAAATGAAAGGAAGATCACTTTTTTTAAAGGGCTAGACCTCAGTGTGTTGTTTGTGTCTCCCAGACAAAGAGACGGTGCGTGAGAAGGAGAAGCTGGAGATAGAGCTGAACTCCCTGCACTCCTCCACGGACGACCAGAGACGACACATTGAGATCAGGGACCAGGCTCTCAACAACGCCCAGGCCAAAGTAGTCAAACTAGAGGAGGAGGTGAGGATCTGACTGTCATATGCTGTGTTTACACAGGCAATCTAATTCTGATATGTTGCCCAATTATTGGCAAAAGAGCTGATCTGATTGGTCAAAAGASCAATTATATTTGAAAAAGATCTGAATTAGGCTGCCTGTGTAAACGCAGCCATGATGTTCTCGCTGTTGCTTCATGAATAGGTGATATCAGAAATGTCTTGGATACTTGACTACTTCCTGGCATTAGTTCAGTTGATTAAATGAGGGTATATTTATGCCCCCTGGTGGACAAGGCATGAGTTTCTGTTGAGTGTAAAATAATCTAGCTACTATGTTCTGGAGGTCGACCGATTATGATTTTTCAACGCCGATACCGATTTATTGGAGGACCCAAAAAAGCCGATGCCGATTAATCGGCCAATAAAAAAAATAAAAAATAATAATATATATATATATATATATATATATTTGTAATAATGACAATTACAACAATACTCAATGAACACTTTTATTTTAACTTAATATAATACATAAATAAATAATGAAACATACTCAATTTGGTTTAAATAATGCAAAAACACAGTGTTGGAGAAGAAAGTAAAAGTGCAATATGTGCCATGTAAAAAAGCTAAAGTTTAAGTTCCTTGCTCAGAACATATATGAAAGCTGGTGGTTCAATATTCCCAGTTCTTCAATATTCCCAGTTAAGAAGTTTTAGGTTGTAGTTATTATAGGAATTATGACACGTCGACTATTTCTCTCTCTACCTTTGACTATTGGATGTTTTAATAGGCACTTTAGTATTGCCAGCCTAATCTCAGAAGTTGATAGGCTTGAAGTCATAAACAGCGCTGTGATTCAAGCATTGCTAAGAGCTGCTGGCAAACGCAGTAAAGTTTGAATGAATTCTTACGAGCCTGCTGCTGCCTACCACCGCTCAGTCAGACTTCTCTATCAAATCATTGACTTAATTATAATATAATAAACACAGAAATACGAGCCTTTGGTCATTAATGGTCAAATCCGGAAACTATAATTTCGGAAACAAAATGTTTATTCTTTCAGGAAAATACAGAACCGTTCCGTATTTTATCGAACTTGTGGCAACCCTAAGTCTAAATATTGCTGTTACATTGCACAACCTTCAATGTTATGTCATAATTATGTAAACATCTGGCAAATTAGTTCGCAACGAGCCAGGCGGCCCAAACTGTTGCATATACCCTGACTCTGCGTGCAATGAACGCAAGAGAGTGACCCAATTTCCCTAGTTAATATTGCCTGCTAACATTAATTTATTTGAACTAAATATGCAGGTTAAAAAAAATATATACTTCTGTGTATTGTTTTTAAGAAAGGCATTGATGTTTATGGTTAGGTACATTCGTGCAACGATTGTGCTTTTTTTCGTGAATGTTCTTTTGTTAAATCATCACCCATTTGGCGAAGTAGGCTGTGATTCGATGATAAATTAACAGAAGAAGATTGATTGTTTTTTATAAGATAAGTTTAATGCTAGCTAGCAACTTACCTTGGCTCCTTGCTGCAATCGTGTAACAGGTGGTCAGCCTGCCACGCAGTTTCCTCGTGGAATGCAATGTAATCGGCCATAATCGGCATACAAAAATACCGATTGTTATGAAAACTTGAAATTGGTCCGAATTAATCGGCCAACCTCTAGTATGTTCCCTGTCGTGTCACCGTTAAGCTTGATAGCCTGAGAATATCAGTATTGAACCACAGTGTCATCCATCCTATCACCTGGTATTGATGACGTCATTGGCTGAAGATGGGGTCTGATATGTGTTGAGTTGTGATTCATGGGGTTGGTTTGGACTGTTTAAAAGATAAGACAAACGACTGCAAAATGGGTTGTTTATATTTACTCAAAACATCATTCATGGCCCAGCCTCCTAGAGGCCAGAGGAATGGCCCAAAAGACTGGCCTCTGTGTGGACCTGGACAAAACTCTCGTGTGGAGCTGCTCCGAGYTTTGATACCCCTGGCTGGTTGGTTCTGTTGGTTGGCTGGTAATGTGTCTGAAATAGCCCAGATGGCTAGTTAGCCAGTTGGGGCCGAGCGAAGCAGGAAACAGACCTGGAGTGTCCTAAAAAGCACAGAGCTGCTCCACTTCTGCCCGGCACCGCCACAAACCCACGCTTGTTTCCTTGAACAAAGGCTGTTGAGTTGGAGTTTTATATCTGCCATGAAAGAGCTCTGAACAGTGCCAGATTCTTGGCCTGCTCTCTCTATGTTTCTCTGTCAGTGTGGGAACTCTGTATATGCTCCTCTATTTGTCCCTCTTTCTCTCTTTTCCTCTCTTCTTTCTTTAAAAAAGTGTCCCTGAGCTAAATCAGTCCATTGAGTAAAGCCAATTACAGCTCCTGCTGCAGTTCAAAGGGGCTGCAGTGCAGAGGGACATTGAAACATGGGTATTGTAGATACAGACTGCATTATCTTGGGTTGGGGCGCTGGGTGGGAGATGTTTGGAGGAAGGGGGGCATAGGTGAAACAAAGTCTCACCTGTTTCCTCCCTAGCTGTATTTCAACTCCTGTCTTTTCATTCCTTAGATGAGAGCAATTATATTGTGGTGCAAACAAGGGGAAACCATTGCTTTCACCAACAAGTCGGTTAAAGGGAGGAGCAGGTTTCTGGAATGGAATGCAAACCCCCCACTTCCTGTCTACTTCCTGTCTGTGCCCTGACCACATCCTGTGTGTATGTTTTGTCTCCCTGGCTGCAGCTGAAGAAGAAGCAGGTATATGTGGAGAAGGTGGAGCGCATGCAGCAGGCCCTAGCCCAGCTCCAGGCTGCCTGTGAGAAGAGAGAGCAGCTGGAGCACCGCTTACGCACACGGCTGGAGCGGGAGCTGGAGTCACTGCGCATGCAGCAGGTGAGAGAAGCACACACACTCAGACACACATGGTGTGTTAACCTACTTGAGTGAATTCCCGGGGCCCCCGTGAAAATCTAATTTGCATTAAAAAAAAATACACAGCAAAATCCGTCAGATAGAAATATAATTTTGTTTTGCATGGTCTGCCTCAATCCACAACATCTCACGAAAACGTCTGTAGCGTCCGAACAGTTTGGGCTACATACTAATATGACCCCTCTAAGGTGAGCCTCTCACCAACACGTTCATGTGGGTTGTTTTGCTCCAGAACGCCCTGAAGGCAGCCTGGGACCAGTTTAAAAAATGAATGGATGTACAGTACCAGTTAACGGTTTGGACACACCTACTCATTCAAGGGTTTTTCTTTATTTTTAACATTTTAATATATTTAAATATAATAATCTACATTGTAGAATAATAGTGAAGACATCAAAATGATCAAATAACACGTGTACCAAATAGGGCTATCTTCCGTATACCACCCATACCTTGTCACAACACAACTGATTGGCTCAAACGCATTAAGAAATTCCACAAATGTACTTTTAGCAAGGCACACCTGTTAATTGAAATGCCTTCCAGGTGACTGACTATCTCATGAAGCTGGTTGAGAGAATGCCAAGAGTGTGCAAAGCAAAGGGTGTCTACTTTGAAGAATCTCAAATATAAAATATATTTTGATTTGTTTAACACTTGTTTTTGGTTACTACGAGATTCCAATATGTGTTATTTCAGTGTTGATGTCTTCACTGTTATTCTACAGTGTAGAAAATAGTAAAAATAAAGAAAAACCCTTGAATGAGTAGGGTGTGTCCAAGTTTTGACTTATATTATATACAGTGGGGAGAGCATGTAGAGCATGTAGAGGTCTGTAATTTTTATCATAGGTACACTTCAACTGTGAGAGATGGAATCTAAAACAAAAATCCAGAAAATCACATTGTATGATTTTTAAGTAATTAATTTGCATGACATAAGTATTTGATACATCAGAAAAGCAGAACTTAATATTTGGTACAGAAACCTTTGTTTGCAATTACAGAGATCATACGTTTCCTGTAGTTCTTGACCAGGTTTGCACACCCTGCAGCAGGGATTTTGGACCACTCCTCCATACAGACCTTCTCCAGATCCTTCAGGTTTCAGGGCTGTCGCTGGGCAATACGGACTTTCAGCTCCCTCCAAAGATTTTCTATTGGGTTCAGGTCTGGAGACTGGCTAGGCCACTCCAGGACCTTGATGCTTCTTAYGGAGCCACTCCTTGGTTGCCCTGGCTGTGTGTTTTGGGTCATTGTCATGCTGGAAGACCCAGCCACGACCCATCTTCAATGCTCTTACTGAGGGAAGGAGGTTGTTGGCCAAGATCTCACAATACATGGCCCCATCCATCCTCCCCTCAATACGGTGCAGTAGTCCTGTCCCCTTTGCAGAAAAGCATCCCCAAAGAATGATGTTTCCACCTCCATGCTTCACGGTTGATGGTGTTCTTGGGGTTGTACTCATCCTTCTTCTTCCTCCAAACATGGCAAGTGGAGTTTAGACCAAAAAGCTCTATTTTTGTCTCATCAGACCACATGACCTTCTCCCATTCCTCCTCTGAATCATCCAGATGGTCATTGGCAAACTTCAGACGGGCCTGGACATGCGCTGGCTTGAGCAGGGGGACCTTGCGTGCGCTGCAGGATTTTAATCCATGAYGGYGTAGTGTGTTACTAATGGTTTTCTTTGAGACTGTGGTCCCAGCTCTCTTCAGGTCATTGACCAGGTCCTGCCRTGTAGTTCTGGGCTGATCCCTCACCTTCCTCATGATCATTGATGCCCCACGAGGTGAGATCTTGCATGGAGCCCCAGACCGAGGGTGATTGACCGTCATCTTGAACTTCTTCCATTTTCKAATAATTGCGCCAACAGTTGTTGCCTTCTCACCAAGCTGCTTGCCTATTGTCCTGTAGCCCATCCCAGCCTTGTGCAGGTCTACAATTTTATCCCTGATGTCCTTACACAGCTCCCTGGTCTTGGCCATTGTGGAGAGGTTGGAGTCTTTGTTTGATTGAGTGTGTGGACAGGTGTCTTTTATACAGGTAACGAGTTCAAACAGGTGCAGTTAATACAGGTAATGAGTGGAGAACAGGAGGGCTTCTTAAAGAAAAACTAACAGGTCTGTGAGAGCCGGATTTCTTACTGGTTGGTAGGTCATCAAATACTTATGTCATGCAATAAAATGCAAATTAATTACTTAAAAATCATACAATGTGTTTTTCTGGATTTTTGTTTTAGATTCTGTCTCTCACAGTTGAAGTGTACCTATGATAAAAATTACAGACCTCTACATGCTTTGTAAGTAGGAAAACCTGAAAAATCGGCAGTGTATATGTGTCAAAAAAAAGTTTCCTGATCATTCTTATATCTCTCAGATAGGACAGACACTTCAAAACAAACGTCCTTTCGAACCCCTCTAGAGCAGGGTTTCCCAAAGTCGGTCCTGGGGCAAAGTTTTAGTTTTGCTGTAGCACTACACAGCTGATTCAAATTATCAAAGCTTGATGATGAGTTGGTTATTTGAATCAGCTGTGTAGTGCTAGGACAAAAAAGACGTCCACTCGAGGGGGGGGGGGGTGGAGGTAGAACTGAGCGATTTCCCCTTAGGCCAGCTGCAAAGTCAAAATTGGCTATATTGTAAAGAAAAATTAGCTTTTTGGTCTTAAATTAAGGTTAGTGTTAAGCATTGGGGTTAGCAGTGTGGTTAGAGTTAGCTTTAAATCAGATGTTATGACTTTGTGGCTGTGCCAGCTAGTGACCACTCTACAGAACGGCCTCCAGAAATAGATTCATGATGAAAAATACTAACCTGCCTATGAGACGGTGCAGCATCTCAGCTGCATTCAGCGTCAGCGGGGCGACCTGACCCAGAATTCCAGGCTCTCTCTCTCCCAGTCCCAACAGAGATGATCTCTTCCTTAAATTCCATTCTCTCTTTCTGTGTGTCTGAGCAGAGCCGAGCGGGGCACCACATAATGTTTTCTCATTACTAGAGCGCAGCCAGGTCCTCAAGGATGCTGAGAATGTGGGGGAAAGGTTGTAGATGACAGAACACCGGAGGGGAAGGGAGAGAAGTAGTTGAGAGGAAGAGAGCGATGTAYAGTACCAGTCAAAAACCCTTGAATGACTAGGTGTGTCCAAATGTTTGACTGGTACTGTATATTCCATTAGAGCCTTTGGGAGCAGACAGATTGTCTGGTCCACAGAGACTACAGACATACTTGGAGCCTTGCCTCTCTACCAGCCAGTGTTGCCATAGGCCATGATATAGGCCTATGGTGTGTGTTGGTAATACAAATGTGAATGTGACTTGATTGCTCACTTGTATGGCGGTCGAGCTCTTGAACAATTATGTTCACTGACGGCCACACCTTCCACCCCCATTGTCTCCCTGCCTCTCCTCCCCTCCACCCATCCAGAGACAAGGTGGCTCCCAGAGCAGCAGCAGTGGTCAGGAGTACAACGCCACRGCTCTGATGGAGCATCTGAGGGAGAAGGAGGAGAGGATCCTGGCCCTGGAGGCAGACATGACCAAGTGGGAGCAGAAGTACCTGGAGGAGAGCGTCATGAGGCAGTTTGCCTTAGACGCCGCCGCCTCCGTCGCCACCCAGAGGGACACGTCGTCGTCAGTGATAAGCCACTCCGCCAGCAGCAGCTATGAGCAGCAGCTGTCAGTGGAGGCTCGTATCCAGAAGGAGGAGGAGGAGATCCTGCTGGCCAACCGCCGCTGTCTAGACATGGAAAGCAGGTAGATAGTTGTGTGTTTGAGACACATCCTGCACAGGTCTATTCAGATCAACTGATCTTCAAAATGTCTGGAGAGGCATTAAACCTATCAATATCATATAATAATCATGTTCTGTACAGTGCACTATACAGACACGATCCTTAACAGCCTAACACAACCACTTATCCTAGATCCTAGAACTTCAGTGCAACCGTGACCCAAGTCAAATCCAGTGTAACTCCCATTGTTCTCACTGATCATACAGAACACAATCACATTCAAATATTAATGCAGTCTGCACTTTGCAGGATGTTGTACTTTTATTTTAAGAACTATACTCATGTCCCGTCCCTCAGGATCAAGAACCTGCACGCCCAAATCATAGAGAAGGATGCCATGATCAAAGTGCTCCACCAGCGTTCCAGGAAGGATCCCAACAAGGACCGGGATGCCGCGGCCACCATGCGACCCTCCAAGTCTCTGATGTCCATCGCCAACACGGGCGGCTCGGGCCTGCTCTCACACAGCTTGGGCCTCAGCAGCTCCCCCATCACAGAAGAGCGCAAGGACAGCAGCTGGAAGGGCAGCCTGGGTAAGAATTCTATTGGTTTTAATGGGGTTTGGTTATGTTATGTGCCACATTATAAAGGCTATTTGAGTTTTCCCTTGTTATATTTGATGGATTAATTTGAATTGAGTGGGTTAGATACTGGAACTGCAGACATAGGGAGGGCACTACTTTTGACTAGACTCGGCCTAGGCCTTGTGAAAAGTAGTGAACTATAASGGTGTCATTTCAGATGCAGGGTAGAGGGACAAAAGCCGGAAGTCTGGTTAGGAGGAAGAGGGCAGGGAGGGTACAGGAAGTTGATTCACAGGCCCCTGAGATGTGTGGGTCAGAGCGTGATGACGGAGAGACAAAGGGGTGTGAATGGTCTTCAGCTGTGGGTTTGTAATGTAACTTAGAGTTCAATAGTAACATTGAATCATCAGGCTGAGTAATAGTCTGCTGGTGATGGAGGGTGGGAAGTTTAATATTATCAATGGTGCTGTGCTTGCTGGTACAGGCTGATTTGAATCCTGCTGAATGTACTGTCTGTTACTATCGACTATTTTATCTTACTTCAACTTGCTTCCATGTGCATCAATAAACAACTTGTCATGGGTAACCCAGCACCACCACATGCCTAACGGGTCTTCTCTGTTCCCTCCCCTCAGGAGTTCTGTTGGGTCCAGAGTACCGTACCGATTCTCTGAGGACAGAGTCCATCTCGTCATCTCCCTCCCCGGTCCTGCCCCTGACAGCAGGCCACTCTAAGACAGGCAGCAGGGACAGCTGCACCCAGACAGACAAGGGCCAGAGCCAGGAGGCTAGCAGCAAGCCCAGCACCCCAGCCCTGCAGAGCACGACCCTGCCCAACCGCCTCTCCAGCCCCAGCCCCGTCTACATACCTGACCGCATCGCAGGTACAGTAGGACAGTGCAATCTACATTAGTGCAATCCACCGTGGACACAAGTAGGGCCAGCAGTTTGTCCTGACCACAGGTCCTAATTATATGCTTTTAACTAGGGTCCAGAGTTTTTCCAGACCCAGTTAATATGAAGTATTTTAGAGTGTTCACTGCCTGCAATTTGAGAAATATAAACTTTCAATTAGTCTAGACGTGACCAACCAGGATGCTTCTGCAATGTGCAGTGCTAACATAGCAGAATGGCAAACGTCACTTCAGGCTGAACTGAATCGTTTCTAGGAAAATGATCTAACCAAACGCAAATGGCCTTTTGTTTAAAATCTGTTTTAAAGTGGTACAAGACTAATTCAAGAAATAATCCAGGAACCACACATTTGTTTCATCCAAGCAGTAGCTGGGGGGAGAGGTTAAGAGGGAGTGGGTCAGATGCTCTGGATGGGCAATATGGGGTCAAATCGCCTATTCAAATATAATGTGCAGGATATTGTTTTCTTTAAGGCAAATAGCCTATTCCCTTTATAGTGCACTACTTATGTGGCTCTGGTCAAAAGTAGTGCATTATATGGGGTTTGGGGAATAGGCCGAATCTTTGTTTTGGGGGTAGACGTTCCCTTTGATCAGTTGACCAACCTTCTCCCGGTGTTTCTGTAGATGTGCCAGTGTTCCACAGCAGTACCCTGGAGAGGCGTGTCCTGGCACAGTCCCACCCCCAGGCCACATCAGCCCCTCAACAGGAGGACAACGACATGGTGGAGATTCTCATCTGAACTGAACCATGGCCTCTATAGGTCACAGGACAGGAGGACAATATGTGTTTGTGCACAATCAATACACACACATTCACAGACACACACTTTCAAAATAGGTGGAGGATTCCTTTTTTCAACGTTTGGTGTTTAACTAGTTGTCGGGTGACCGAGGGTGTGTTCAAATACATCACTTTTTTAGATGTGCTTTAATGAACAATACTTTGTACGGTTTGTGATTCGGGAGGTTTTAGTGTCATCAGAATGATCAGTGAACTCTCTTGAACAGTGTTGCTGGAGGCTATTGGTTAACTAGCCCCCTTGGATCAAATGTATTGGCTACCATACGTTGCATCTATTGGTTAACTAGCCCCCTTGGATCAAATGTAGCGGCATACCAGTTGCATCTATGGTTAACTAGCCCCTTGGATCAAATGTAGGCTACCATTGCATCTATTGGGTTAACTAGCCCCCTTGGATCAAATGTATTGGCTACCATACGTTGCATCTATTGGTTAACTAGCTCCCTTGGATCAATGTATTGGCTACCATACGTTGCATCTATTGGTTAACTAGCCCCCTTGGAATCAAATGTATTGGCTACCATACGTTGCATCTATTGGTTAACTAGCTCCCTTGGATCAAATGTATTGGCTACCATACGTTGCATCTATTGCACTACTTACTTTTTTCATGAGTGTGTTTAAAAAATATATATTTTTACGTTAAGTCTGACATAGGTCATCTATTTATGTGTAGTAAACAGTACATTATTCACCAATGTTAGACGTGGCACTTGGGTAATCAGTGATATTGTAAACTACAAAACATTACTTTAACCTGTAAATACTGTATTTAGATACTGTATGTATGGCA
Organism: Salvelinus sp. IW2-2015; assembly: GCF_002910315.2. NCBI lineage: Eukaryota > Metazoa > Chordata > Actinopteri > Salmoniformes > Salmonidae > Salvelinus > Salvelinus sp. IW2-2015. Next base: position 38,776,501 of record NC_036860.1, on the reverse strand, counting down.
TGTGTATCATTTAACTGAACTGAATGGAATAGGTTTTTAGAAGCCATTCGGTTACATGGCACTGCCAGCCAAGGACCACAATGCACTGTTTAAAGTATTGGGGGACCGGCCCCCCATGTCACAGTGGAAAACTTGGGGGAGCGAGACTCACACATTTCTACTGTGGTCCAATGTGCTGCCTTTGTGACCCCACTGGATGGGGTCTGTCTCTTTCGAAGTGCAGCAGTAGAAGAGGTTTGGTGTTCACCAATGTGCCTATGCATCAGTTAAGGTTCTCCACAATACTTGTTAAGTGTCCTTCAATCCAGTCATGCTGGGTTTGAAAGGGTATTTTGCCCAGACTTGCTTCAAATGATATTAGGCCTGAAATAGTCCATTAGGATTTTAACTACTAGTCTATGCAATGATCAGACAATCTGGTAACAATCAACTGTCTTTCTACACCGATTGACATTGTATTTATGAAACTATATGGCTCCATTTACAAAGGAAGCCCAATTCTGATCTTTTTCCAATAATTGGGCAAAAGATAGGAATTGGGCTGCCTGGTTAAACGCAGCCTATGGGGTGATGTTAGCAGTTGAAATCCAAGTCAGTTTCACAACCGCACGTGTCCCTTTCTTTTGACCAAAGGTAACAGAATGAGTTTGTCTGGGGCTTGATGTGATAATGATCCTATCTATGATCCTTGTCTGTATCATAGATATCACATCTAACAGTGACTGAAATATCCACCTACATAACAATCTAGGTGAGAATTTATAATCCAAAGCCAAAAATGTGGGACCAAAGAAACACTCCACCAGCCAGTCTCCTGGCCTGACCCGACTATTGTCTTTAATGTCAATTGGTTAAGTGGACATTTAAAAAACAAAACAACACTGAGGTCAATAATATCTCTGAACAAAATTTTACTTCACCTGCTCAAACAAACTGTCTCCTCGTATCTACATTTCTCCAACCTGGCTGATGCAGTTAGGCCAGTGTTTGAAAGAAGTACACTACATCACCAAAAGTATGTGGACACCTGCTTGTTGAACATCTCATTCCAAAATCATGGGCATTAATATGGAGTTGGTCCCCCCTTTGCTGCTATAACAGCCTCCACTCTTCTGGGAAGGCTTTCCACTAGATTTTGGAACATTGCTGGGGGGACTTGCTTCCATTCAGCCACAAGAGCATTAGTAAGGTCGGGCACTGATGTTGGGCGATTAGGTCTGGCTCGCAGTTGGCGTTCCATGGAGTTGAGGTCAGGGCTCTGTGCAGGCCAGTCAAGTTCTTCCACACCGATTTCGACAAACCATTTCTGTATGGACCTCACTTTGTGCACGGGGGCATTGTCTTGCTGAAACAGGAAAGATCCTTCCCCAAACTGTTGCCACAAAGTTGGAATCATAGAATGTCATTGTATGCTGTAGCGTTAAGAATTCCCTTCACTGGAACTAAGGGGGCTAGCCAGAACCATGGAAAAACAACCCCAGACCACCAAACTTTACAATTGGCACAGGTAGCGTTCTCCTTGCATCCGCCAAACCCAGATTCGTTCGACTGCCAGATGGTGAAGCGTGATTCATCACTCCAGAAAACACGTTTCCATTGCTCCAGAGTCCAATGGCGGCGAGCTATACACCACTCTAGCCATTGCTTAGCATTGAGCATAGTGATCTTAGGCTTGTGTGCGGCTGCTTGGCCATGGAAACCCATTTCATGAAGCTCCCAATGAACAGTGCTTGTGCTGACATTGCATCCAGAGGCAGTTTGTAACTTGGTGGTGAGTGTTGTTACAACCAAGGACAGACTATTTTTACACGCTTCAGCACTTGGCAGTTCTGTTCTGTGAGCTTGTGTGGCCTACCACTTCGCGGCTGAGCCGTTGTTGTTCCTAGACATTTCCACTTAACAATAACAGCACTTACAGTTGACCGGGGAAGCTCTAACAGGGCAGAAATTTGACAAACTGACTTGTTGGAAAGGTGGCATCCTATGACGGTGCCACGTTGAAAGTCACTGAGCTCTTCAGTCAGGCAATTCTACTGCCAATGTTTGTCTATGGAGATTGCATGGCTGTGTGCTCAATTTCATACACCTSTCAGCAACCGGTGTGGCTAAAATAGCCGAATCCACTGATTTGAAGGGGTGTCCATATCATTTTGTATATATAGTGTACAGTATGTCAGTTTTATAATGAAATAAAAAGCACAATTAGTGTTAAGAAATTAAAAATGTCCAGCACAGGGGGCAATTTCTCCCCTTGTAGTGTCAAGTTGTTTGTCCGGGATAGACAATGGACCCTGGGATTGGAGACTGAACCTTGGGTGGGGACTATGGGCTTGAACACTTAATATTTTATGCTTTGTGCTAAGGCTCATTTGGATGGCTATCAGTTGCACTTGCTGTTTTACTGTTTGTAAAATGACACTTTTCAATGGTTACATTTTCAAAAGGCCAATGGATTTAATGTTCCATTTATTGGGAGAGCATCAAATGTTTTTTCACGGTGTTACTAACAATCATATAGACATGTCAAAGTCCCGATTATCAAGTACTGTACCAGCCTGCACCTGAAGCTTCAGAAAATGTCATTTATACATCAATTAATTCAACTCTTAAAGCAAAGGTGTTCCCCTTAAAATCTGTACTGATAGCATACAGCACAATATGCAACTCTTTGCGGTCCCACCCGAATGCCAGTCCATGGGTCTTGCTTCAAATTTCATAAGGTGTTCTGAGCAGAAAAATGTTCTGTACCCATTACTGTCAAACAGATGATTTCGCAAGTTCTCTCATGTTGAGTGCTCAGCATTTACATGTTTAAGTCAGTGAGCCTGTAGACCTGCCTTATCAGTGTGGTGATGGGAATAATTATAATCAAACTATGTATTAATGTTTTTGGTCAATCAAGAGCAGAGAATTGGTGAGTTTACCGGATTCTCTGGTAGTAATGAATGTTACTTTTTTTTAAATGCAAGGTCTTCTAGTATTTGTGCCTTTCAAAGTCTGTAAAATAGATGCTGCTTGACAATGTCATTACTGTACAATCGCCATTCATGTTTAATTAAATTGTATTTCTAATCAACCATCTGGTTTTTACAAAAATATATATATTTCATGCACTCCTGACGACTTTCCAAATGTTTCAGATAGTGAGTTTACTTGGTTTAGTATTATTATTTTTTTGGTTAAATAAATATACAATGCGACTTTGTTCTGTGCATTTTGCTCTTTTATAATGTACACTTATTTTTTKGGTATAGAGTACCACAGTATGAGTTACAAAACCTAGCAGTCAAACGGTTCCATTCATTTTTCCCCATAGGGGATGTTAGAAACACTTAAGGGCTGTGTTCCCTGTAGGCTTACCCTGGTGTGACGTTTCGATAACCCTGGAAACGTCTCTAGGACAAGGTGACTTTTCAATGTATTTGCTTACGTCACACCCTCCATGAAGAGCTTCCCACCGCCCTGCTAGTTTTCTGTTYTACCTGATAATTGTACCCACCTGTTGTCCTAGTTCTAAATCAGTCCATGATTAGAGGAACAATGAAAACATGCAGTGGAACTAGACTAGTTGACTTCTTCGATATCTAAGGGCTAGATTCAATCAGATTGAAATAGTGTCTTGGTGGAACGCATTAGAGCTGTCAAATCCACAAGCAGCTTGTTGCCATTGAATGCAATGAAACCACACCTGACAAATTCCATGCATCAGAATCTGCATAATGAATACCACCCAGATGTTTCAGCGGTGTGAGCAGTTGCTCGTGTGTCAAACTACTCCCTTATTATCCCTACTGTGTTAAAGTTAAAAACGGCGCTAGAAAGTATAGGCACTATCGATGTTAGAAATAATGACTCAAATGTCAAACCATTGCTGTTAGGGTACGCATGTTTACTCCAAACGGAGGTTTTCCAATGGAAAAAAACACTTCTGTTCCGTTTGCAACAGAATCGAGGTAATACGGCCCCAGACAAGGTTCAAGAAGGTGAAAGACCCAACGGACAAAACAAACCTCACTCAACATTTCATTTATTGTACACCCAGTACAAATTCAAAAATGGAAAAAGAAACCCCATGTATTAAATTAGTGTTCAATTTACATTCGACTTCTGAGAAACATATCATTTCATAGTATAAACTGGTCTGGAAAAGATCAAAGCCACTGAGGCAGCCAACTTCAAAGCACTTCATGTTGCAGGCATTCAAACACAGACATGTCTCAATTAAATAGAGGCCTTACAGAAGGACCTTATTACCCATGTACTGTCTGAAACAGATTACAATTTAGGCTTCTCTAAGTCTGAAGAGTTCCAAGTAAATCATACCATACTAGATACTTTGGACCAGTTACCAACTGACTCATGGCATTCCACCACCAGTGGTTACCAACTAGATTGAAATGTTAAGTTTACACAAGCTGTGTTTTGACAGACCAATGACGTAAATCTCATTATCCATCTCAACGACAACAATATAGAAGCCTCCGCAGTAACACTATCATTCCCTATCACCACCTCCAACCGTGGTAAGCACTAGCTGTTCAAGTCAGAGATGGCCAATCCTTTAGGCAAACATGACATGGATCAATCCCTGATAATGTTGAAATTTGCCAGCATCCACCTTGACAATCAACTTAGTCCATATGTGACCTATGCACACCACTAATGCTCAACACCTTCATTTTATCATCCTAAGGCCCTACCTTAACAGTWACCGAAATAGCTTCCTCTCCTGGGCCCAGATTCACTAGACCTTAACTATAGACTTGAAGAAAGTTATTATTCCTCAAAAGGTTATTGGACATTTTCTTGCTCTATTTCTCCTTAAGAAATTTCGTTCTTAATTCCAAGTTAGCTAAACTCTTGGCAGTGCGAGAAAAAGCTCATGAAAGCAGTTTAATTCACACAAACTTCACCTGAAAGTTTCAGTATTGATCATTTTAAACCCAATAACATGTTTTAGAACAGTAATCGCAGTAAGAAATATGCTAACATGATTGCCATTGTGAGAAGTTGCCAAGAAATGAAGATTTGTAAGAAGATAGAGGAATTGCACTTAAAATATCTTGTGAACGTATTTTTCGTAAGAAGTGTTTAGTGAATCTGGGCCCTGGCATTGAAAGAAAGGAGATGGGCCATTGCGATTTATACTTGCTCAACATCTAACACCAACATGTGTGTAAGAATAAGTGCACTGACAAACTACCCAGCTGAGTGGATGTGTAATGCAGAGTTGAGCAAAGTAGCTGGTTGGAGCAGATGAGCGGGCTGTTTGAGTGACGTGTGTCTGTTATCTGCGTATCCAGAGCCATCCGTTGAGCAGGCAGGCAGAAAGGAGCAGGGAGAAGAGCACCAGCTCAGTCTGTCTGCGTTCAGCGTTCTGCTTCTCCAGACCCACCAGACGACGACTCATCTTCACCACCTGGACACGAGAAAGGCGCTGATCTGTTATACTGTAAGTGACTGATTTATTTTTGTTTATACACAACATTTGTCGTAGTGTAAAGATGGCCTCAGTAGAAAGGACATCTTACAGAAATGCAACATACAAGTATCCATAACATTAGTAACTCAATGGACAGAAGAAAATATTGAAGTTATGGCTCCATCTACTGGTTGAACACAGGCTACACTGTCATAATGGCATTGATGGAACAAAAGCATAAGGCCGCACGAACAGTAAACAGGCTTGTCGCGAGAGATTCAGGCCTAAATTAAGCCTAAAGATGCTGATGTCACTCACCAAGTCCTCTAACGTCTTACCAGCACCATAAGATACTGTCATGAAGTAATATAGGCCTAAACATTTAATGTAATTTCTAGCCTACTACATTTTGACTGGATACATTGCCAGAATATTTTTTATAAGACAAAATACAGGGTAGCCTGCCACTGACAGGTCTGAGTTTGTTGTGTGAATGAATAAATACATTTCTGCCCGTCTTATTTTTTTTACAATGCATCAGTGCAGCAATGTATTAATTTAGCCTTTGTGATTACATTACACCAGAGCTACATGTCATTTTCGCCATTCAAACTTCCTCGCCAGTTCATTGCCAACACTGACCTATTTTATTGAAATTCAGCAAGCAAGAGGATTGATTGATGCTTTTTTAAATTGCTCAAAAGTTTCAAACTACACTGAACAGAAATGTAAACACAACATGTGAAGTGTTGGTCCCATGTTTCATGAGCTGAAAAAGATCCCAGAAATGTTCCATACTCATAAAAAGCTTAATCTCAGAATTTGTGCAAATGTGTACATCCCTGTTAGTGAGCATTTCTCATTTGCCAAGATAATCCATCCACCTGACAGGTGTGGCATATCAATAAACTGATTAAACGGCATGATCATTACACAGGTGCACCTTGTGCTGGGAACAAAAGGCCACGAAAATGCTCAGTTTTGTCAAAGAACACAATGCCACAGATGGCTCAAGTTGAGGGAGTGTGCAATTGGCATGCTGACTGCAGGAATGTCCACCAGAGCTTTTGCCAGATAATTAAAATGGCCATTTCTCAATCATAAGCCGCCTCCGTTATTTTAGAGAATTTGCAAGTATGTCCTACCAGCCTCACAACCGCAGGCCACATGTATGGCGTCTTGCGGACAAGCGGTCTGCTGACGTCTACATTATGAACAGATGGACCCATGTCGGCAGTGCGGTTATGGTATGGGCAGGCACAAGTTACGGTCAATTTACAATTGCATTTTATCGATGGCAATTTCAATGCACATAGATACCGTGACGAGATCCTGAGGCTCATTGTCGTGCCGTTAAATCTCCCGCTATCACCTCATGTTTCAGCATGATAATGCACGGCCCCATGTCGCAAGGATCTGCACACACTTCTAGGAAGCTTAAAATGTCCCAGTTCTTCCATGGCCTGTATACTCAGACATGTCACCCATTGAGCATGTTTGGGATGCTCTGGATCGATGTGTACAATCGCATGTTCCAGTTCCCGCCAAAATCCAGCAACTTCGCACAGCCATTGAAGAGGACTGGGACAACATTCCACAATCAACAGTATGATCAACTCTATGCAAAGGAGATGTGTCATGCTGCATGAGGCAAATGGTCACACCAGATACTGACTGGTTTTCTGATTCTCCCCACTACCTTTTTTTTAAGGTATCTTTGACCAACAGATGCATAACTGTATTCCCAGTCATGTGAAAGCCATAGATCAGGGACTAATGATTTTATTTCAATTGACTCATTTCCTTATATGAACTGTAACTCAAACAGTACCAGTCAAAAGTTTGGACTCATGCAAGGTTTTTCTTTATTTTCACTATTTTCTACATTGTAGAATAATAGTGAAGACAAACTATGCAATAACGTTTTATATTTGAGATTCTTGAAATAGCCACCCTTTGCCTTGATGACAGCTTTGCACACTTGGCATTCTCTCAACCAGCTTCACCTGGAATGCTTTTCCAACAGCCTTGAAGGAGTTCCCACATATGCTGAGCACATGCTTTTCCTTCACTCTGCGGTCCTACTCATCCCAAACCATCTCAATTGGGTTGAGGTCGGGTGACTGGAGGCCAGGTCATCTGATGCAGTAGTCCATCACTCACTCTTGGTCAAACAGCTGTTGAAAAACAAATGATAGTCCCACTAAGTGCAAACCAGATGGGATGGCGTATCGCTGCAGAATGCTGCGGTAGCCATGCTGGTTAAGTGTGCCTTGAATTCTAAATAAGTCAGTGTCACCAGCAAAGCACCATCACACCTCCTCCTCCATGCTTCACGGTGGGAACCACACGAGATCATCCGTTCACCTACTCTGCGTCTCACAAAGACACGGCGGTTAGAACCAAAAATGTCACATTTGTACTCATCAGACCAAAAGGACAGATTTCCACTGCTCGTGTTCTTGGCCCAAGCAAGTCCTTTAGTAGTGGTTTCTTTGCAGCAATTTGACCATGAAGGCCTGATTCACGCAGTCTCCTCTGAACAGTTGATGTTGAGATGTGTCTGCTACTTGAACTCTGAAGCATTTATTTGTGCTGCAATTTCTGAGGCTGAATATATTTTGATTTGTTTAACTTTTTTTGGTTATACATGATTCCATAGAATTGATGTTTTCACTATTATTCTACAATGTAGAAAATAGTAAAAATGAGTAGGTGTCCAAACTTGACTGATGTAGATATATAAAAAACAAACGTCCTCTCACTGTTAACTGCATTTATTTTCAGCAAACTTAACATGTGTAAATACCTGCATGAACATAACAAGATTCAACAACTGAGACAAATTCCACAGACATGGTGTAATGTGTCCCTGAACAAAGGGGGAGTCAAAATCAAAAGTAACAGTCAGTATCTTGTGTGGCCACCAGCTGCATTAAGTACTGTAGTGCATCTCCTCCTCATGGACTGCACCAGATTTGCCAGTTCTTGCTGTGAGATGTTACCCCACTCTTCCACCAAGGCACCAGCAAGTTCCTGGACATTTCTGGGGGGAATGGCCCTAGCCCTCACCCTCCGATCCAACAGGTCCCAGACGTGCTCAATGGGATTGAGATCCGGGTTCTTCGCTAGCCCTGGCAGAACACTGACATTCCTGTCTTGCAGGAAATCACGCACAGAACGAGCAGTATGGCTGGTGGTATTGTCATGCTGGAGGGTCATGTCAGGATGAGCCTGCAGGAAGGGTACCACATGAGGGAGGAGGATGTCTTCCCTGTAATGCACAGCATTGAGATTGCCTGCAATGACAACAAGCTCAGTCCAATGATGCTGTCACACACCGCCCTAGACCATGACGGACCCTCCACCTCCAAATCGGTCCTGCTCCAGAGTACAGGCCTCGGTGTAACGCTCATTCCTTCGATAAATATGAATCCGACCATCACCCCCGGTGAGACAAAACCGCAACTCGTCAATGAAGAGCACTTTTTGACAGTCCTGTCTGGTCCAGCGACGGTGGGTTTGTGCCCATAGGCGATGTTGTTGCTGGTGATATCTGGTGAGGACCTGCCTTACAACAGGCCTACAACCCTCAGTCCAGCCTATTGCGGACAGTCTGAGCACTGATGGAGGGATTGTGCGTTCCTGGTGTAACTCGGGCAGTTGTTGCCGCCATCCTGTACCTGTCCCGCAGGTGTGATGTTCGGATGTACCGATTCTGTGCAGGTGTTGTTACACGTGGTCTGCCACTGCGAGGACGATGAGCTGTCCTTCCTGTCTCCCTGTAGCACGGTCTTAGGCGTCTCACAGTACGGACATTTCAATTTATTGCCCTGGCCACATCTGCAGTCCTCATGCCTCCTTGCAGCATGCCTAAGGCACGTTCATGCAGATGAGCAAGGGACCCTGGGCATCTTTCATTTGGTGTTTTTCAGAGTCAGTAGAAAGGTGTCTTTAGTGTCCTAAGTCTTCATAACTGTGACCTTAATTGCCTACTGTCTGTAAGCTGTTAGTGTCTTAACGACTGTTCCACAGGTGCATGTTCAATAATTGTTTATAGTTCATTGATCAAGCATGGGAAACAGTGTTTAAACCCTTTACAATGAAGATCTGTGAAGTTATTTGGATTTTTACTAATTATCTTTTAAAAGACAAGGTCCTGAAAAAGGGACGTTTCTTTTTTTGCTGAGTTTATATGCTACTCGTTTAAGAGAGAGGGGGAAGAGATAGTTAAGTTGCCTGTCGAGATGCGTGAAAGACAAAAAGACAGTGAAATATCCGCCAGAGTATAAGCTACTCTTAGATAAATTCTTAAATAAAAATTTAAGCCCAGTGTCAACATAATCACCTATGGACAGGCTATGGACAGGTTGAGTCCATGTGTTCTATTTTCAAATGGTTGTCAATTTCATCTTCATATAGCCTAGGCCTATATCACAGCTGTTTCTATAGCTTCCCCTTAACTTTACATTATATTGATTTCGCATTATCCTATAAGGTAGACTAGTTCAGATGCAGGTGTCAATCAGACAGTGTCATTCAGACGTTCAATGGAATGTGAAAGTAGCTCATTATTGTCTCTTTTCACCCGCGATAGGGGTAATTACCCTGCTTACCTGTCTCCTAAGTACGATGAACTCCACAGCTGCACTTCCCTCATCTGGGCTCATCCAAGAGTCCCGCATGGCACTGCCAACCACACAAATAGGGATAAAGGTAAATGGTGCATGTGCACACACACCCACACTTCAATGCTTTAGGCTTCAGAAATGTGTTTTTGGTACCACAAAACAATAATAGGACATTTTAATGGTTTGCCAGAACTTGTCACCTTTTCCTGGCTGGTTCGACATACACAGGGGGCTCCTCAACCACAGCGGTAGTTGGGTGTTCAGGATAGCTGAACCTTTAAACCAGGGAGAGAGACCACAGTCTGCAAAGGGGCTTTTAACGCAAGGCAGATCGAAGAACAACAGGGAAGGATCCAGCATGAGGAAAAACAACCAGAAGTGTGCAACAAAAGACAGCACAAAGCAAGATGAAGTTGTCACATGGATACTGATCTAAGATCAGTTTTCCATTGTTGCCTGTAAAGGCTAAGGTTAGGATTAGGGTACAATGGGCTGATCCAAGATGTGTGCCTACTGGCAACTTCTACCCGAAGCAAGAGCAAAGCAGGGAGAAGCAGCAAGCAGAGTTTAGAGTGCAGAGGGACGGGACAGTTCATCACTAAGGACTTAACATGGTCCACACACACCCGCATATTAATGAAGTGGGCACAACAGCGTCTCTTCACCCTCAGGTGGCTGATAAGAATAGGCATGGGCCCTTGGATTCTCAACAAGTGCTACAGCTGGACCCTCRAGAGCACCTTGACTGGCTGCATCACCGCTTGCTATGGCAAATGCACCGCCCTCGACCACAAAGCGCTACAGAGGGTGGTGCGGACGGCCCTGTACATCACTGGGGCAGAGCTCCCTGCCTTCCAGGACCTCTATCAGGCAGTGTAAGAAGGTCCGAAAAATTGTCAGACTCCAGCCACCCTAGTCAGACTCTTTCCATGACACAGATTGACCAGGTGAAAGCTATGATCCCATATTGATGTCACTTGTTAAATCCACTTCAATCAGTGCAGATGAAGGGGAGGAGACAGGTTAAAGAAGGATTGTTAAGCCTTGAGATGGATTGTGTATGTGTGCCATTCAGAGGGTGAATGGGCAAGACAAAAATACCCTTTGAACGGGGTATGGTAGTAGGTGCCAGGCGCACCGGTTTGTGTGAAGAACTGCAACGCTGCTGGGTTTTTCACACTCAACAGTTTCCTGTGTGTATCAAGAATGGTCCACCACCCAAAGGACATTCAGCCAACTTGACACAACTGTGGGAAGCATTGGAGTCAACATGGGCCAGTATCCCTGTGAAACGCTTGACACCTTGTAGAGTCCATATCCTGACGAATTGAGGCTGTTCTGAGGGCAAAAGGGGAGGGGGGTGCAACTCAATATTAGGATGATGTTCTTAATGTTTTGTACACTCAGTGTATACACTATATACAGTACCAGTCAAAAGTTGACACCTACTCATTCCAGGGTTTCTTTATTTCTACATTGTAGAATAATAGTGAAGACAAACTATGWAATAGCACATATGGAATGTTAAACAAATTAAAATATATGTTACACTTTTGGTTACTACATGATTCCATGTGTTATTTCATAGTTTTGATGTCTTTACTATTAGTCTACAATGTAGAAAATAAATTAAAACCCTTGTAGGTGTCAACTTTTGACTGGTACTGTATATACATACACCATTTTACTCTTATTATTGTCTATCATGATTCCTAGTCACTTTACCCTGTCTTTATGTACATATCTACCTCAAATACCTTATTTTGTTATTTTTTACTCTGCATCGTTGGGAAGGGCTCATAAGCAAGCATTTCATGGTATACTTGGGGCGGCGGGTAGCCTAGTGGTTAGAGCGTGGGCCAGTAACTGAAAGGTTGCTAGATCGAATCCCAAAGCTGACAAGGTAAACATCTGTCATTCTGCCCCTGAACAAGGYAGGTAACCCACTAGGCCGTCATTGTAAATAATAATTTGTTCTTAATTGACTTGCGTAGTTAAATAAAGGTCAAATAAAAATAGTATGATTTCAACCTAAGTTGTGAGTAAAGGAAGTGATCCTGTAGTCAAGAATGAATCCTTTATCGAAGCAAAAGCTTTGCAAAGAAAGTGAGAACTAGTACTGTAAGAACATAAATGCAAGCCCAAGCAAGCAAGAAATGGAAGGAGGTTAGGTGCCATTTGTTAAGATTTCGGTTTGGGTAGGCAGGGGTCACTCAGGTCGGAGAAGGTAGGATTAGCCGCTATCCCCTAACCTGTATTTCTGAGTGACAGTCTGCAGAAGGCACTGTGAGGCCTGCTGGCCCAGTTCCTTGGCAGCCTGCAGCATGGTCTGTGGGGACAGGAGGCTGGGTAGGGTGGCACGGAGCCCCAGGGGCATGGGCAGGGTGTCTGCAGCAGCTGCAGTAGAGGAGCGCTGAGGGGGGCATCCTGCACCGCCGCAACTACAACAGGCACGAGTGAGGGGTGGGTTGGGTCACCACAAAAGACAGGACAGACAGAAGGGAACAACACTTACCAAGCATAGTGGCAACGCCACAACTTCATGTTGCCTCGAGTATAACCTACATGTAAGGAGAGGCTAGAGATCAGAGAAACCAATGTGTCTCCCTCTGCTGGAAACACAGGTGAAGAATGGGAGGACAACGCTGCATGGGGCCTGAGGCAGCGCAGTCAGTAGAATGTAGTGTTAGGAGCTTTGAGCCAGTAACCGGAGGGCCGCTGGTTCGAATCCCCGAGCCAACGAGGTGAAAAATCTGTCGATGTGCCCTTGAGCAAGGCACGTAACCCTAAATGCTCCTGTCAGTCTGGACAAGAGCTTCTACTAAATGACAAATGTAGTAAGCCATTCAGTCTGGTCCAAGGAAAAAGATGGATCTCTATGGTGACATTTAAAAGGAGTTAAGAAGTGTTTAATCCAATGTGTCTTGTACTTACGAGATAGGGGTGTGTGGTGTCTGTTTGCAGGTGGGGGTGCCAGGGTTGCTCCTGCCAAAAGCCTGGTCACTGTAGGACCTACGCAGTGGACTCTGTCACAGAAGAGAGAAAGAGTAACATGAGTTCGATAAGGAAGAGATGGGCAACTGGTGGCCCCCTTTGGTAGGCCTGCGGATCAATTTCCAAATCCAGGGATGCAAACTTGTGAGTGCCCAAAAAGGTGACACTTTTTTTGCACTGAAACATGCAAAGTACACCTGGCATACCCCTTTTTATCCACTGTATTGAAAAAGAGGGAGGGTGTATGGTGTTCCTTTCAACTCTATAGTGGCTTCCAGCTTAAGCCAGGCTCAGCTCCAGCTACACTTGATCACTGAATTCACTTGTTTAACAAGCCACGCCTCAGTTTTACCTAATTCTCTAATTCTGAAAATTAACCACATACTGTAGAGGGAATTCGTAGGCGATTGAATAAACCCCCACTTCCTTCCATTCTGCTAGCAAACGTGCAATCTTTGGACAATAAAATAGATGACCTACACGGAAGATTAAACTACTATCGGGACATTCAAAACTGTAATATCTTATGCTTCATGGATGTGACTGAATGACGACACTATCAACATACAGCTGGAGGGTTATACGCTGCACCGGCAGGATAGAACAGCGGCGTCTGGTAAGACAAGTGGCAGCGGACTATGTATTTTTGTCAATAACAGCTGGTGCACGATATCTAAGGAAGTCTCGAGCCTGAGGTAGAGTATCTCATGATAAACTGTAGACCACACTACCTGCCTTAAGAGTTTCTGTATTTTTCGTAGCTGTTTACATACCACCACAGTCAGAGGCTGGCACTAAGACCTGCCTACTCTGTTAACCATGCATAGTCACTTTAATAACTACCTACATGTACATATTACCTCAACTAACTGGTGCCCCCACACATTGACTCTGTACCGGTACCCCCCTGTATATAGTCTCGCTATTGTTATTTTACTGCTGCTCTTTAATTACTTGTTACTTTAATTACTTATTATCTTTTTTTTTTTACTGCTTTGTCGGTTAGGGGCTCGTAAGTAAGCGTTTCACTAAGGTTGCTGTTGTATTCGGCGCATGTGACTAATAGAATTTGATTTGAAAACAGTTTGTTAACATTTCACACAGATTGCCAGGGTCCAGTAAGCAACTAACACGTTATAACTTGAGGAACGACAAGGAGTCATACCAGTTAATACTATAGCGAATGGTTCAGTTATTAACGTCAGCTCATCGGATGTTGTAACGTTAGGTAGCTAACGTTAGCTGTCTGTTATTAGCCAGCTAATTTTCACTCCATAAATTCAATCATACTTGATCAGTTAAGTTGGCTAATGTTGCTCAACATTTCTCTGGCTAGCTAACGGAGAATTCTATCCAGCTACTGTAGCAAGATACTTGTTCCACCACATTTTCTCCCTCACCTCAAACTTTCCAAATTCCAGTTGCACGATTCTACACGAATCACGTAGGTCACCTATTTTGGATTCAAAACTGCGAATTTCCCCGAAAAGGTGACTAGTTTGCATCCCTGAAAATCTATTTTGGGGTAGGGGGACTTCGTCAGGTAAAAGAACAGAATACACAAGGTGCAATTTAGAAATGTGGTTGTGCATCAGCAGTTTTTCTCTTATGTCAGCAAAATGTTTTAGATTAAGTTAGTCTTGAGGCCAACTAAACTTGTAGTAATCATGGTCGAAATACCAACCGGGGCCCCCCTGGATTGTGTTAGTCATTCTCAGGCAAACATTTCTCTCCACCCTATGGCAAAATGTGTACAATTGCATGAAATTAACTAAAACTTTGCTTAGGCACACCAAATGGCTAGTGCCGGATGACTTAATGTTTAGGTATAGATATGGGTATGCAGAACCGCGAGCCACTGCGCCCCCCCCCCACGTTGAGTCCAGATCTTTTTGGTGGCCCCCACCCCCATCAAAGTTGGCCATCCCTGAGTTCAATGGTGAGGGTAGGGCCAGATGGAAGCTGCTGGGAATGTTTCAATCCAGGTGGTACCTGCATATTGAATCATTTGCTAACTCCATCTCCTCAAATGCTCTCCCTAAGCACGACTCTGAACACTTTAAAGAATGACACTCAGAGCAATGGCATGACACTATACTTATCCAATTATTGTCAGACAACTCATTCCCAAAGAAAAGGTCCAGTCTCCACACTCACATACCTGCACTGGTTCCCTCATGTAGGGGTCTCTTTCTCTGTTCCAGGCACTGTGCTGCTGTGCCTCCCATGCAGGCCCCAGGGGGAGGGCTGCGCCTTGCTTGGATGACGTGAACAGTGGATGGGGGCTCATGTCCGGGGCATCTATTAGTAAGTCAAAAAGATATAAGAACATTGAGATAAGATAGGGACTCACACACAGATCCCATTATTGTCCCGTGTGGCTCAGTTGGTAGAGCCTGGCGCTTGCAACGCCAGGGTTGTGGGTTCATTCCCCACGGGGGGACCAGGATGAATATGTATGAACTTTCCAATTTGTAAGTCGCTCTGGATAAGAGCGTCTGCTAAATGACTTAAAAAATGTAAATGTAAATTATTGCTCCGACTCAAATCCTGAAGAAAAAAAGAAAACAGAGCATTTTGGACCAGCATTGTTA
Source organism: Salvelinus sp. IW2-2015 (assembly GCF_002910315.2). Taxonomy (NCBI): domain Eukaryota; kingdom Metazoa; phylum Chordata; class Actinopteri; order Salmoniformes; family Salmonidae; genus Salvelinus; species Salvelinus sp. IW2-2015. The sequence goes on along the minus strand of NC_036860.1, from coordinate 38,760,860 downwards.
AGTGTCTAAAGGAGTTTTTCTTCTGACCCGTCTTCGTTCTATCGCAACTCTACTTCAAGTTCCTTGGTGTGCACATCACCAACAAACTATCATGGTCCAAACACACCAAGACAGTTGTGAAGAGTGCACAACAAATCCTATTCCCCCTCAGGAGACAAAAGATTTGGCATGGGTCCTCAGAGCCTCAAAGTTATACAGCTGCACCATCGAGAGCATCCTGACTGGTTGCATCAATGTCTGGTATGGCAACTGCTCAGCCTCCAACCACAAGACAGAGGGTAGTGCGTACGGCCCAGTACATCACTGGGGCCAAGCTTCCTGCCATCCAGGACCCCAATACCAGGCGGTGTCAGAGGAAGGCCCTAAAAATTGTCAAAGACTCCAGCCACCCTAGTCATAGACGGCTCTCTCTGCTACCGCACGGCAAGCGGTACCGGAGCTCCAAGTCTAGGTCCAAAAGGCATCTTAACAAGCCATAAGACTCCTGAACAGCTAATCAAATGGCTACCCAGACAATTTGCATTGCATAGCCCCCCCCCTTACACTTCTGCTACTCTGTTTATTATCTATGCATAGTCACTAACTAACTACATGTACATATTACCTCAACCAACCGGTGCCCCCACACATTGACTCTGTACCAGTACCTTCTGTATATAGCCTCGCTACTGTTATTTTAATTACTTGTTACTTTTATATCTATTTTTTACTTAACACTTTTTCTTAAAACTACATTGTTGGTTAAGGGCTTGTAAGTAAGCATTTCACTTTAAGGTCTACACCTGCTGTATTTGGCGCATGTGACAAATAAAATTAGATTTTGATTTGAACTTAAGCCATATAAATGCCTCCTGTTTTGTCTTTATCAATAGGCCTACCCCCAGACCAACCATGTCCCCACCTGTGAGAGACAGCCTGTCTGGGATGTGCATGCTGTAAGAAGCGGGACAGTCAGCACACTCCTGCCTCTCCTCTTCCCATCTCTGTCCCATGCCTGGCCCCACTCTCAGCCGGTCGGGGACACGCATCTTCTGGTTGATGGCCTCAGAGAAGATGGGGTCACGGCCGCCACGCACCTGGGAAACGTCACCCCGGAACTCCGAAGAGGCCATGGTAGCACTGGCAGCTGCTGTTTTAAGATCAAAATGTGTTACAACTTCTGAAGTCACAGTGCATCTTTGACAAGCCTATACTACCCCTGTAAGACTATACTTGGATGTAGTTAGCTGAATAGGCAACAGGATTAGTCAAATGTTAGTAGGTTCATTTTCATGCAGTGTGGATTAGCTGGAACTATCCTGTGTTATTCTTTGGGTGCTTAAATCCAGTCCGCCCACAATGGTCGCCGCCCAACTCCATCGTAAATCTTTGAGTTTAATTGGCTAGGGGCCTGTCAAATCATTGCAGATGGCAGGCAACTCAATTCAATTAATGTGAGAACTGCGTACCTAGGTAGCTAGTTGTCTGATTAATTAGGCTGTATACACAATGAATTGGTATATACAGCCTTGAAGTAATGCCTGAAAATCATGTACATTTTCCTTACAAGACAGAATGTTTAATTAAATTACATTTAAACTTACTATACCGGTTGTCTGTGCAGTTTGTCTTCAACTGCTCTATGGAACTAAGAATGCCATGACAATGAAAATGGTTCTGAATCAGGGTAGAGTACAGAGAACAATCCACACTTTTGGGAATTGCAGATTTTTGTGTAGATATAAATCAGAATATTTGTTTTTGAAATTCACACACACAAAAAGTGTTGATTGTTCTCCACCCTCCCGATTTAGATAATAGCCTACMATTTGCGTTGTCATGGCACGCTTGGTTCAATAGTTAGGCATATTGACAAGATTAAAAACTGAACATCCAGTATAAAACTAATTTTACCTCGGTGCTTAACATAACCATATAACGTTACCGAACTACTCTCTAAAAAGTCGGGTAAACAATACATTCCTATGGATAGTTTGTCCCGATAGAGTACCGGTAAGTTCAAATGTAATTGCATTCAACATTCTGGCTTGTAAGCAACATTTACACGATTTTGCAGGCGTTAGTTTCAGGCTGTACATACCAATTAATTGTGTATTAACGTTACAACCTGATTAATCAGACTAAAGTTAGGTGGCTAGGTATGAAACACTACTGGATAGCTATGGCTGAAGACAATTGTTGTAGTTAGTTAAAATAGCTGTGAGAATAGCTCATGACAAGCTAAATAGCTARCTATGGCAACACAATATGGTATGGTAAGCCAGTGTTAGCATATTGGTGGCCAGTTAGCTAGCAATCACAGCTACCAAGCCTGAAAAAGAGCTGGCAAGTAGTGCTAGCTAGCTACTTGTTGCACTCAAACACCAAGGGTTAACGTTATTCATCGTTTTTTCCGTCATCATACTTTAATCATTGACCTATTGTTATCACACTTTCTACAGTAAAATAAATGCAAGATATATCTAGCTAGAAAGATGACAGACCTGAGGAGTAACGTGCAGGGCAGAGATCTTTGGCCAGCTAAATTAGCGAGTAGCTTTGCTAGCTAGCTTGTCAGTTAGAATGCAAGCGACCTAGCTAGAAGCTAAAGATAGCTGGAGTAAAGCTGATAGCCAAATAAGTTGGTCAACTATCACGAAGTTGTCAGCAGCAATTTGACATTATCTTTAACAACACCGTGGCTAGACAGTTTATCAACAAAAACTATAGCTATTTAGATAAAAGCTTAGGGAACTAGCAAGCTATGTAGCTAAACTTTATAAAGTTGACATTAGCTAGCTCGCTATCCTACTAACGTCCTTCTTTGGTATCATTGTGTTTGCACATTTTTCGTGCATGCCGCCACCTACTGTGCGGGAGTGTGTGGTCCATAACTATTTTTTTTATTTAACCTTTATTTAACTAGGCAAGTCAGTTAAGAACAAATTCTTATTTACAATGATGGCCTAGGAGCAGTGGGTTAACTGCCTTGTTCAGGGGCAGAACGACAGATTTTTACCTTGTCAGTTCATTGTCAGCTTTACATTTTGTGATATAAAAAAAAACACAAATTTCACCACCACCCCAACATATTTGATACAAAAAAAACGAATTGCACCACCAACCAACCCAACACATATATACCACTATTTTATAAAAGAAAACACCACCTCATTTCACTACTTTGGCCATAACTGATCCGATGGCCTGGGAGGACGGGGCTTTTTAATTCAACACCTTGACCCAAGTACTTCTTTGCAGTTGCCACCACAACATCTATTCTCTGTGATTTAAGTTCCATTTCTGTGGTACATTTGATAACCATGGCAACAAATGCTAAGAAGCCAACCTTACTGAAGCACATATTTGTATCACTCTGTATTGGCCTAGGCCTACTACATTTTACATTGACATTTTAGTAATTTAGCGATCTTATCCAGAACAACTTACAAGAGCAATCAGGGTTGGCGCTCCCTTGGGTTCGTGCCATGGGGGAGATCTTCGTGGGCTATACTCAGCCTTGTCTCAGGGTAGTAAGTTGGTGGTTTGCGGATATCCCTCTAGTGGTGTGGGGGCTGTGCTTTGGCAAAGTGAGTGGGGTTATATCCCGCCTAGTTGGCCCTGTCCGGGGGTATCGTCGGACGGGGCCACAGTGTCTCCCGACCCCTTCTGTCTCAGCCTCCAGTATCTATGCTGCAGTATTGTGTCGGGGGGCTAGGGTCAGTCTGTTATATCTGGTGTAATTATCCTGTCTTATCCGGTGTCCTGTGGGAATTTATGTATGCTCCCTCTAATTCTCTCTCTCTCCCTCTTCCTCCTGGAGGACCTGAGCCATAGGACCATGCCTCAGGACTACCTGGCCTGATGACTCCTTGATGTCCCCAGTCCACCTGGTTGTGCTGCTSCTCCAGTTTCAACTGTTCTGCCTACGGCTATAGAACCCTGACCTGTTCACCAGACGTGCTACCTTGTCCCGGACCTGCTATTTCGACTCTCTCTCTCTACCGCACCTGCTGTCTCGAACTCTGAATGCTTGACTATGAAAAGCCAACTGACATTTAGGTGCTGACCTGTTGCACCCTCTACAACCACTGTGATTATTATTATTTGACCCTGCTGGTCATCTATGGACGCTTTAACATCATGGCCATGTACTGTTATAATCTCCACCCGGCACAGCCAGAAGAGGACTGGCCACCCCTCAGAGACTGGGTCCTCTCTAGGTTTCTTCCTAGGTCCCTGCCTTTCTAGGAAGTTTTTCTTAGCCATCGTGCTTCTACATCTGCATTGCTTGCTGTTTGGGGTTTTACGCTGGGTTTCTGTCTAGCACTTTGTGACATCAGCTGATGTAAAAAGGGCTTTATAAATACATTTGATTTGATTTAGGGTTAAGTGCTTTGCTCAAGGGCACATTGGCAGATTGTTTACCTAGTCAGTTCAGGGATTCGAACCAGCAACATTTTGGTTACTGGCCCAACGCTCTTAACCGCTAGACAGCTAGGATACTACTCACCTTTGACCCATCCTCCTCTACTCTCTTCACTGCCTCAGCATACGACACCTTCTGTTCTACTCTGACCTCAACCTATCTCTCCCGCACCAGGCATTTCTGATTCCCAGCAACATGGGCACCCCCACAATTGATACACACAGTTTTTTCCACCAATACTACACATTCCTTTGTCCCATGCCCTCCTGCACACTTCTCACATCTCGGGAATCTCCCTCCTACACACTGCTGCAACATAACCATAAGCTTCGCATCTATAACACCTTTGTGGGTTTGGCACAAAAACTCTCACGGGATAACTGACATATCCTAACATGACTTTGCCAGGTAAAGACTCTGCTTCAAAACTCAAAAGGACAGTGTCTTCTCAGTTTCACCAAGAACGCCACCAGGTCTGCATCGCAACAAAYAGCGAGCATCACAGACACAGGGAATCTTCCATTTCAGTTGCTCCACTTAAACACTTAACGCCACCAAAGTAATCACTCCTTTCAAACGCTCAAAGGCGCCCTGCTCTGGAGAGCAAAGCAAGTCACAGGTCTTGTCCCGAGGCATGTGATGTTAAGCACCCGCTCCCTCTGGGCAGAAGAAACACAGAAAATCAAGTCCACTTCGAGCCACCTTCACCGATTTAACAGTGTCCAATTTCTTTTCTACCCAGCCTGAGACTACATATTGGTCAGCCAAATGTCACTCCCACTGGCCCAGAATCATCCTTTGCATGACCATCTGGTCGAGGCTCGGTCTTCACCACATCTGCCACCGCAGGTAATTCATCCTCAATCTCATCAGGTTATATTTCTAAGCCATCAGAGACAGCACAGTGCGGTTTGTAGTACTTGGCCCAAATCTACCTCAACACACATCTTCCCTCTGCAGTTTTTCTTTTTCCTCACTGTCTATAACCACATCTATCTGTTCATCACGCTCATGCCACACCTTCATCCGCCCTATTGTTTGCAGAACATGCACAGATGGCCTTTCAACAATACCCAAATTCTGTTCCTTAGCCCAATTTAGTAGTCTGGCTATCTCTTGCCTCTSTATGCTCACAAAACGTGGCACAGTCATCAGCCAAGTCTCCTCTTTGTCATCCCCAGAATGCTCACTGGGAGTCGCCACGTTCCCAGCTAAAAATCACTGACGACGTTTCAAAATGGTCATCACTAGTTACCACATGCAGTTACGTCRTATGTGTTTTGCCACTTCTATACCAGGGGTCCTAACCTTCTCTGCTGCGAAGTGCTGCAAAAATGTTGACAACAGACCAGAGACCGCCCCCTTTCACTGTGGTCACCCAACCATCTGTGAATGGTGGGTCAGGGAAATTGCCATGTTATATCCATTCAACCAGCTCAAACATTATGGATAATATAAGAATCTTTGTCGATATCAAATATACTTTCTGTGAACAGTGAATGGTCTTCAAAAATCCAGTGAGATTGTAAACTTGTCCTGCCAGTGCAAACTATTTGAAATGGCAATTTTTTAAATGTCCAGAGAAAGAATACTTGATGCACAGTTTATGGGACTTGGTCTTCAATAATCAAATCGTGAACTATTTGAAATGTACATTTTATTCAGCAGCAATCCATCTGGGCAAATAATTATATTTTGATTGCATAAAAAGATAAATAAATATCAGTTTTCAATGGTAAAGAATGAAAATAATAAAACCAGAAATAACAAGTGATTAACACATTTTGAACAAATAATAACACCGTTTTTTGTTGTTGTCTTTAATACATCAGGAAATATTAACTTTTTTTATAAGTAGTAAAGTGTAAAGGTATTTCTTCAAGAAAATGTGTGCACTGGCTTCAGCTATAGTATGTAGTTTAGTATGAGCAATAGTACTATTCAGCAGGCACACTAATTATTACCATGTTGTTACTTCTTTATTTCCTGCTGTAAGGTCAGGTGCTACCAACCTTTCTTTCCAGGACGTTACAGGCGTTGTTAGTCTAAATTGAATGCAGCTATGGAACTCCACATTTAGTTCCAAGACTGAAGTTGGAATTCTGTTGGAAACGAGGCACATCATTCAATTTTGGAGGCGGTGTCTCTGAGCAGACTCCTCGCATTGTGGCTCCAGATACAGACGGCGAAATGTAGACATCTCGATATCAAGTTTATGTCTTTCAGGATATTTAGTCAACACGTATTTCAGTCATTTAACGTGGCCAAGTATGAAGACTTGCGTTGTCGTTGTCGGCAAGATGAACATTTTACCTGAGAAAACTTTGTGGACATTCGTGTTGCAGCTTTCTTGTGTGCTGCTCACGTTGAAGGCAACCGTTACCGTTGGCTCACCTGTGCTGCTAAATCTCCCGCCACCACCTGAGACTAGTGCTGAGGTAGGTTATGCAAATTACCTGGAAAATCATGAATTATGGCAAGGACTGGCTTTCACATTTCAGTGTAATAAATGATGCTCAATTGTTTGAAGAAGGCAACGGGTAACGTTATTGTACTGCCATTTACTTTCCTGTCATTACAGTTTCACCGAATACTTTCCCCACTTCTTCCTCATGTCTTACTCTTATTCAAAATTCTATCATTTCTATTCCTGAGTTTTTTTATTGGATGCACATTACTGTATGTGATAACTAGGACATGTATGAGGCATGTTTTCCTCTCGCAGTTACTATGATTCCCTCACTTCTTGGATAACTCTCAGCAAGGCTTTACCACGCTTTGTTGTAAGCAGAGCTCAGGGTTAGTTGACCCAGTCAGAGTATTATGGCTTTGCACACAAAACCAAATTTGTTCCTGACCCCAGCTTGCCTGGCTTCCCTGACCTTAACTCTTGGTAAATCTGCCCTTTGGATTCCTCCCCTGGCCTCCCCGCCAGTCCAACATTGTACCCTCTGTTGCTCTACACACCCTTAGTCCCAAACACATGACATGGGTAACATGGGATAAGAAAACGGAGGGGCAGTAACACCAGTATTGTGACCAGGGCTCATTTGGATGACTGCAGCCTGCTTAGCACAAAAACATGTATATGTTCATTATGTTTCACCACAACATGGGTCTGTCTTTAGATGTGGTGCTGTTTAACATTTATTTATTTATTTTACCTTTATTTAACTAGGCAAGTCAGTAAAGAACAAATTCTTATTTTCAATGACAGACTAGGAACAGTGGGTTAACTGCCTTGTTCAGGAGCAGCATGATGTTTACACGACAGGCAACCTACTACTGTATGGGTTTAGGGCATATAAATCCTTTGATGATGTTCGGGGACAGTACCTTCGCCTTAGGGAAAATGCATGTCACCAGCCTGGCCTCCGAGCCATACGAAACATACTTTATGTATTTCTGAGCACCTCCAAGACGTATGATACCTACTAATGGTCTAGTTACTATAGACAGAATTGAAAGTAGGGAGGTTGGTCGGGGAGGATGGGTAGGCGTAATCCGCGACCATCTAGCAATCCAAAGGTTGCATGTTCGAGTCACATCAGGTCAACTGTAGAATTTTAGCTAACCCTTCACCTAACCATTATTCTAAACGTAAGACAATTCACCTAACCTGCTACGTAAATTCACCTAACCTTTGTTGTTTTAGTTCTCCTAACCACCAACATAAATTCTCCCCTTTGTTGTTATGGCGCAACAAGCAAATTGCTCTCAGAGAAAGACGTAGAATACTATACGTAATACAATACATATGTTAAGTTACATCATCCAATTTGTATGCTATTGTATGACCAGATAAGACGTATGAGACTGTATGTCTTATAATGCGTATGATATTGTATGATTGCTATTCCATTCGTAAAGGAATGTAATATCATACTAAATGGAATGTCACAGATTTAGCTACAGAATAATACAAGTTTCCAAGAGACCATGTTGCATACACAGGAACACTCAAGTCAACAAACTGTTGCCAGGCATAGATTCCTTTAGATGAGGTTTACTTGTGGACTTATTGTCTCCAAATATTAAATACAGATATGCTTCTGGAATTGTAGAGTTTAGATTCATTTGGGAGTGTTAAATGTGTGATACTGGTCACTTCTCTTGTTCTGTGATACTTCCCACTCAATCCAATTGACTTATTCCCCTGTCCCCTCTTTTGTTTAGAGTTTATATTGTCCATCATTGCACACTTCACTGTCGTTGTCATGCACTTCTGTTGAAATAAGTCATTGACAGAGAACCCTGATGTCCGAAACAACACTGAACTATATTTGAGGTTGAAGGGGTCATGAGCTTTCTGTTCCATTTGACATATGGTTGTTCACCTTCCAGATAGTGAAAGTCAAGTGAAAGGCTCATTGTGTTGGTGTAAACTAGGAGGCAAGTGGCAACAGGAATTGTAGGCCTCTCCTGCTGGAGGAATGTTTTCTTCCACTGAGCATCCTTCCACCGAAGAAGCCTTCATCTTGTTTAAAGCACAAGAAGTGTCTAACTGGAAACAAAGGCTGTGAATTGAGTTTTTTTTTTACACCAACAAGTAGCTATTTTTCTGCTTCTAAAACTCCTAAGGGTCTGTATTTGTGGAAGCCTGGAAAATGTCAACCTTTGGTTCTCTTACTCATAGAGACGACAAGATTGAATGGCTCCGTTTTCATTCTTTACGTCTGCGTTGCGTCGTAAAATGTCGGTCCCAGTTTCATGGTTCTTTACTTCACACAACGGTCATTCCTTTATTGGGAATTGAGCTTTTGATCAACAAAGTAGGCTACATTGTGAGCTCTTTGTGGTTTAGCCTAATTGTAGCCTTATTCCTCAATTTTCCCAGTACAGTACAGCCCATTTTCAACTTTTATAGTTTTTGGTCACACAAATAACGAAGAGTATAGTGAACAACAGAGAACTGACTCGTTTTCCAGGCTGAATTTTAATTTTAGATCCATGCCCGTCACTTGATCTCAAGTTAGGATTTCACCCTGGCACTCTGATCTACCAATGGTCCATTGTATTTGTCTGTTGGAACACTGTATCATCTAGCATGCTTTAGATCCAGCCTTATTCAAAACCCAAGACTACCCAGTCAATTCAACCCGTCTGGTTTTCTTTGCAATTAAAATGGTCTGTGGAGTTCCACTCTAATGCAGAGGCCCCCTCTCTAGTCTCTACCCAGCTGTGCTGGCTGGTTTCCATTAGGCAGCCATTTAAGGGACCTGGGCCACGGAAGACCCAGGGGAGTGCCGCTTATCATCATCCAGCTGCAGAAGTGGGCCTGAGTGCCACATCCCACAATGCACTCTGCTCGCTCCCAGCTGCTCATGGGAACAGCACTGGCTGGTGGCCCTCAGGGCCTAATCAATCCAATCATAGAAAAGTATGATGGGGGAACAACCCACCACAAACATCTCTGGCAGCGGTGTGAAACTTCTCAATGGCATCTCTGGTGTTAGCATCTGCTATAATGATTCTAAGACCACTTAGCCCTAATTTGAGTCCTCCGCTGCATTCACTCAGTGCTTGATGTTTCAGGTTCTTTCATACCAGCCCAATGCTTTCCTCTCTCCCCTCCAGGCTGTCTTGACCATGGTATTCTAAATCATTCAAGTGTTGGAGTCTACAAATTACTAAATTACTTTGTAGGGGAGAGTGGGGAAAGTTGAGCTGTTTTTACATTCACCATCACTCCATCTAACATACATATTTTTCAGGATGTTGTGTATCCATGGAAATCCTCAAAAACCATCTAATCATTACAGTTTTGAAAACATAGCTTGTCAAAAAAAAGTGGTCGCTTGGCACAACTTACCCTGGTACACATTTCTATACTGAATGAAATATTACCGCTACCTTTTTAAAACTATGTCTATCTTTATTTCCCAAACACAATTCAACATAATTACGTTTTAAGTATATTTTAAACACACGCTTAACACCTAATGAACACTTTGTACTTTTTTTGTCACACTTTTAACATATGCCAGGCCCTGTTACCTCATATCATATGCTTGCTGATGATTTCCATTACGCCTGGGAAGAAAACACTTACATTGGCTCAACTTACCCCAAGGCAAACATTTTGACTATATTAGCCCACACAGCTACAAGGATGCACTTTCATGCTGGCTTTAGGACCTCATATTGAAGCTTATAGAGACCCCAACTAATGTATTAAACCTGTCTCTTATACACATCTAGATGTGTATAAGAGGTCATTCACAGGCTCTGTGAAATGACAACCTTTTCTTAAATATTTGGTCAGATGAATTTTATGTATGGTTTCCTAGAAAAAGGGTGGCTAAACTTAACCCTTTGGCTCAATTTACCCCAATCTCCCCTATTGATTTGTTCCCTTTCCTTGAACATAGTCTATGGTCCAGGAGAGAGTGTGATACACATTCTGAATTTGTATGTTCTGTTTTCCTGTATAGAATTTTCTGGAGAAGTATGGATACCTTGAGGAGGAGAATCACCAACACAATGATACTGAGGTCAACACAGCTCTCAGGTACAAGGCTGGCATCTTTTAACCTACCAGAAAGAGCACTTTACAGTAATAATGGGAAATTAGGGACATTTTTAATCGAGTGTGGTCAATGATTGATTACAATGTATTGGTTGTTACAGAATATGCCATGTACATTTTTCATTGACTTTGTGTACTCACTAATTTCTCAGAATATCAAATCTGAGGAAAAACTTTTCATTCTCTGTGAAAATGTCTTTGAGGTTGTGTTGACATAGCTTTMTCAAAAGTGTGTCCCATTCTCCAGTTGTGCTTGAGTGAAAAAGCAAGCACACGTCTCTGTTTTCACAGTTGCACTGTGAGTTACTGAATATTTGGAGAAGAAAAGCCTAACTCATTTAAAAGATTTATCGAAATGTATTGCATGTTTATTTTCTATCACAAAGCAAAAGCTTGGTTTCACTAATGGAAGTAACAGTCTGCCACCAGAGCCTGGTATTTATCCAGGTGATATGACAGCTATTATTTATGCTGATATTTAAACTACACGCATTTGACACTAATGAAGAGCTAGACGATGCATTACCCCCATGCTCAGCAGGTTTAGAACCTTCAATAGAACACTGGTCACTCTAATGTTTACATACTGTTTTACCCACTTCATATGTATATGCTGTATTCTAGTCAAGGCCATCGTATTTAACTATTGCTGTACATATACTATTCTACGTATTCCTCAAATATACTACACACACACACATATATATATATATATATATATATATATATATAAAAATGTATACACAGTGTGTGACGGGTCAGCTAGTCCGAAACACCCTAACACAGGCGGGAGGCATGAATTGAACAGACCGGAGGCAGTGGTTGTGGTTCCTTTTGTATTGTCACTCAACGGGTTCTTTCACCCAACAAAATAATTCCAGTACAAGGTAGCGTCCAAYGCTGAAACAGCGTAAAAAGAATAAACCTAAACTAAGCAGCTGACCAAAAGGCCATGGCCAAAAAGGGAACACAAAACAACAAACGGCTCCCCTTCTCTTAAGACGATTGTCTACACATATTTACAGGGGGGACGCTTCCCTCCATCTATGGCCTGCCTTGTTTAACATAGAGCCAAGGTGCATCAGATAAAGCCGCTTTCTCTGAGGTAGGAAAGTCCAACATCCTCACCAGTCCCCGTGTCTGCTCCCAATCCACCTCGAGCTCATCTCCTGGCACACCTATATAGAAGGAGACACCAAGCCAATTAGTGGGCCCAGGTGTGTACTGTACTAATTGGCTTTACACTGAGTACCTATCCCCTGAGGAGGGTGCTGTCATGTCGTCTTCCTCCGGCTGGTCACTGAACCCTCACAATAGATACTCTATATTTCTTAATTTCCTTATTTTACTTTTTAGATTTGTGTGTATTGTGTATTGTTAGATATTACTGTCCTGTTAGAGCTAGGAACACAACCATTTCGCTACACCCGCAATGACCTCTGCTAAATATGTGTATGTGACTAATAAAATGTGATTTGGTTGAAGGTTTGATTTACATTTATTTACATTTAAGTCATTTAGCAGACGCTCTTATCCAGAGCGACTTACGAATTGGTGCATTCACCTTATGATCCAGTGGAACAACCACTTTACAATATGCATCTAACTCTTTTAAGGGGGGGGGGTTAGAAGGATACTTTATCCTATCCTAGGTATTCCTTAAAGAGGTGGGGTTTCAGGTGTCTCCGGAAGGTGGTGATTGACTCCGCTGACCTGGCGTCGTGAGGAGTTTGTTCCACCATTGGGGTGCCAGAGCAGCGAACAGTTTTGACTGGGCTGAGCGGGAACTGTACTTCCTCAGAGGTAGGGAGGCGAGCAGGCCAGAGGTGGATGAACGCAGTGCCCTTGTTTGGGTGTAGGGCCTGATCAGAGCCTGAAGGTACGGAGGCCGTTCCCTCACAGCTCCGTAGGCAAGCACCATGGTCTGTAGCGGATGCGAGCTTCAACTGGAAGTCAGTAGAGAGAGCGGAGGAGCGGCGGTGACGTGAGAGAACTTGGGAAGGTTGAACACCAGACGGGCTGCGGCGTTCTGGATGAGTTGTAGGGGTTTAATGGCACAGGCAGGGAGCCCAGCCAACAGCGAGTTGCAGTAATCCAGACGGGAGATGACAAGTGCCTGGATTAGGACTGCGCCGCTTCCTGTGTGAGGCAGGGTCGTACTCTGCGAATGTTGTAGAGCATGAACTACAGGAACGGGTCACCGCCTTGATGTTAGTTGAGAACGACAGGGTGTTGTCCAGGATCATGCCAAGGTTCTTAGCACTCTGGGAGGAGGACACAATGGAGTTGTCAACCGTGATGGCGAGATCATGGAACGGGCGAGTCCTTCCCCGGGGGAAGAGCAGCTCCGTCTTGCCGAGGTTCAGCTTGAGGTGGTGATCCGTCATCCACACTGATATGTCTGCCAGACATGCAGAGATGGCATTTCGCCACCTGTTATCAGAAGGGGGAAAGGAGAAATTAATTGTGTGTCGTCTGCATAGCAATGATAGGAGAGACCATGTGAGGATATGGACAGAGCCAAGTGACTTGGTGTATAGCGAGAATAGGAGAGGGCCTAGAACAGAGCCCTGGGGGACACCAGTGGTGAGAGCACGTGGTGCGGAGACAGATTCTCGCCACGCCACCTGGTAGGAGCGACCTGTCAGGTAGGACGCAATCCAAGCGTGGGCCGCGCCGGAGATGCCCAACTCGGAGAGGGTGGAGAGGAGGATCTGATGGTTCACAGTATCAAAGGGCAGCCGATAGGTCTAGAAGGATGAGCAGAGGAGAGAGAGTTAGCTTTAGCAGTGCGGAGCGCCTCCGTGACACAGAGAAGAGCAGTCTCAGTTGAATGACTAGTCTTGAAACCTGGCTGATTTGATCAAGAAGGTCATTCTGAGAGAGATAGCAGGAGAGCTGGCCAAGGACGGCACGTTCAAGAGTTTTGGAGAGAAAAGAAAGAAGGGATACTGGTCTGTAGTTGTTGACATCGGAGGGATCGAGTGTAGGTTTTTTCAGAAGGGTGCAACTCTCGCTCTCTTGAAGACGGAAGGGACGTAGCCAGCGGTCAAGGATGAGTTGATGAGCGAGGTGATAAGGGAGAAGGTCTCCGGAAATGGTCTGGAGAAGAGAGGAGGGGATAGGGTCAAGCGGGCAGGTTGTTGGGCGTCCGGCCGTCACAAGACGCGAGATTTCATCTGGAGAGAGAGGGAGAAAGAGGTCAAAGCACAGGGTAGGGCAGTGTGAGCAGAACCAGCGGTGTCGTTTGACTTAGCAAAAGAGGATCGGATGTCGTCGACCTTCTTTTCAAAATGGTTGACCGAAGTCATCCGCAGAGAGGAGGAGGGGGGGGAGGGGGAGGAGGATTCAGGAGGAGGAGAAGGTGGCAAAGAGCTTCCTAGGGTTAGAGGCAGAGCTTGGAATTTAGAGGGTAGAAAGTGGCTTTAGCAGCAGCAGACAGAAGAGGAGAATGTAGACGAGGAGGGAGGTGAAAGGATGCCAGGTCCGCAGGGGAGGCGAGTTTTCCTCCATTTCCGCTCGGCTGCCCGGAGCCCTGTTCTGTGAGCTCGCAATGAGTCGTCGAGCCACGGAGCAGGAGGGGAGGACCGAGCCGCGCCTGGAGGATAGGGACATAGAGAGTCAAAGGATGCAGAAAGGAGAGGAGGAGGAGGGTTGAGGAGGCAGAATCAGGAGATAGGTTGGAGAAGGTTTGAGCAGAGGAAGAGATTGATAGGATGGAAGAGGAGAGAGTAGCGGGGGAGAGAGAGCGAAGGTTGGACGGCGCGCGATACCATCCGAGTAGGGGCAGTGTGGGAAGTGTTGGATGAGAGCGAGAGGGAAAAGGATACAAGGTAGGTGTCGGGACTTGGAGGGGAGTTGCAATGAGATTAGTGGAAGAACAGCATCTAGTAAAGATGAGGTCAAGCGTATTGCTGCCTTGTGAGTAGGGGGGGAAGGTGAGAGGTGAGGTCAAAAGAGGAGAGGAGTGGAAAGAAGGAGGCAGAGAGGAATGAGTCAAAGGTAGACGTGGGAGGTTAAAGTCACCCAGAACTGGAGAGGTGAGCCATCCTCAGGAAAGGAACTTATCAAGGCGTCAAGCTCATTGATGGAACTCTCCAAGGGACCTGGAGGGCGATAAATGATAAGATGTTAAGCTTGAAAAGGGCTGGTAACTGTGACAGCATGGAATTCAAAGAGGCGATAGACAGATGGGTCAGGGGAGAAAGAGAGAATGTCCACTTGGGAGAGATGAGGATCCCAGTGCCACCACCCCGCTGACCAGAAGCTCTCGGGGTGTGCGAGAACACGTGGGCAGACGAGGAGAGAGCAGTAGGAGTAGCAGTGTTATCTGTGGTAATCCATGTTTCCGTCAGTGCCAAGAAGTCGAGGGACTGGAGGGAAGCATAGGCTGAGATGAACTCTGCCTTGTTGGCCGCAGATCGGCAGTTCAGAGGCTGCCGGAGACCTGGAACTCCACGTGGGTCGTGCGCGCTGGGACCACCAGGTTAGAGTGGCAGCGGCCACGCGGTGTGAAGCGTTTGTATGGTCTGTGCAGAGAGGAGAGAAGAGGGATAGACAGACACATAGTTGACAGGCTACAGAAGAGGCTATGCTAATGCAAAGGAGATTGGAATGACAAGTGGACTACACTTGTCTCGAATGTTCAGAAAGGTAGGCTTACGTTGCAAAAAACTTATTGACTAAAATGATACAGTACTGCTGGCTGGTGAAGTAGGCTAGCTAGCAGTGGCTGCGTTGTTGACTTTGTTTGAAAGTGTAGCTGGCTAGGTAACCTCGATAACTGGCTAGGTAACCTCGATAACCTCGATAATTACTCTAAACTACACAATTATCTTGGATACAAAGACAGCAAAGACAACTATGTAGCTAGCTAACACTACACTAATCAAGTCGTTCCGTTGTAATGTAATAGTTTCTACAGTGCTGCTATTCGGTAGAAGTTGGCTAGCTGGGTAGCTAGCTAGCAGTGTTGACTAGGCAGGAGAACGGCGGCGTGGCGGACGAAAATAGCTGGCTAGCTAACCTCGATAATTACTCTAAACTACACAATTATCTTAGATACAAAGACAGCAAAGACAACTATGTAGCTAGCTAACACTACACTAATCAAGTCGTTCCGTTGTAATGTAATAGTTTCTACAGTGCTGCTATTCGGTAGAAGTTGGCTAGCTGGCTAGCTAGCTGGCTGGCTAGCAGTGTTGACTACGTTAGAAGGACGAAAGTAGCTGGCTAGCTAACCTCGATAATTACTCTAAACTACACAATTACCTTTGATACAAAGACGGCTATGTAGCTAGCTAAGAAAAAATTGCTACAAATCAAATCAAACCGAAATTAAATGTAATACTACCTGTGGAGCGAAGCGAAATGCGACACACCATTGTTTCACATTCTTTAATAAAAGACTCAAACAGAAACAGCCAATAGGCTATTCAGCTCGCTTCGCAATATTCCCGCCGAATAGGCCTACAAAGAAACTAGACATATCTCAATGAAGTTGATTGCGCGAGAGGGTCTGTGCACTGCATAGTACCTTCCACAAAAAGGTTAGTTTGAGGTCAGTTGTAAAGAACACACACTACCATCATCACATGTGGATTACTTGTAAAGTGCTGTATTGATTGCACCACATTCTTAGGGTTTGCAACTTTTTGATTCTACTTTCTGGATGTGCTCTCCGATCTTCATTTGCCGTTCACTCTTCTTTTATCATTCATCCATCTCTCCTCTGTCTGCCTCTCAGGGAGTTCCAGTGGCTCACCCACCTGCCAGTCACTGGGCGTCTGGACAGTGCCACACGGCACCAGATGGCAGAGCCCAGGTGTGGGGTGAGGGATGACAGGGGCCAGCAGGCCTGGGCACAGAAGGTCAACGACATCTTCCATGGAGGTCTGACCAAACCTAACATTGGACAGCGTCTACACAGGAAGCGCCGTAGCCAGCTAGGTTAGTGGCCAATCCATGGACCTCCTTTAGCTGATTTGGGCTCACTTCTGGCMAACTTCAAACCAACCTCCTAGATATTACTCATTTTTTTATTCCTTCCTTGAAGATCAAATGTTTGATTGAAATGTAGTTGGCCCATACAGGTGGACTTGATTATATAGGTCATATTTCAAGAATAGACTGCTATAGCAATGCCAATGTGACTTTATTGTCTAGAATGGAGAGGTCAGGCTAACTAATCTCATCAGCTGTACTGTGACTCGATACTGCATCCTCAATTAAATTATCATCTAATCAACTATTACCATTTATTGAGGTCATAACATTGTTGTTTGCTCAATGACTCCCAATAGCAAGCTGCCCTGTTGGTTTCTTCAATGAGCAAATTATTTTTTAGGGAGTTATCAACTGTTAGGCAGGGAGTCTCAAATTGAAGGCTGGTTTTCCTTGAATTAGTCCCAGGTTAGAGGAAAACAAGGAAAATCAGCTTTACTACTGGCCTCGAAGTCCAAATTTGAGAAAATGGGCTTTGAGACCTCCACTGAAGGACTCTAGTGGCAGTCAACATCCATGGCCATGTGCTTTCTGTGGTTGGTCTCTGTTAGGGAGTTCACTACAAACTGTAAATCAGTGGGGGGTTCATGCCGTTTAWGATGAGGGAGGATGATTTTTTTATTTTATGAACATGGCCTTATTTCTATTACAGCATATTGGATGACTGTCATTCATATTCCATTCACCCAGCTCAATGTAACATCYATAGGTTTGGGCTACTACATGATGCTACAATTCTCCCTGTACCCATCATGAGGTTGAAGGAAAGTTTACAACGTAGGTGCACAGGTTGAGAGAATTTTGCGTAATCAAGGTGACAGACAGTGACACATTTAATACCGCCTTGCATACATCTTGCCTGCATCTAKCTGATCTAGAGTGTAATCATTAGTCCAACAGTTGCAAACAAGAGTTTCTATTGGAAAAATGTACATATGTTTATCCCCATTTCGTTCCGTTTTCTTCCGTTTAAGAAATGTTTTTCAACAGAATTGGCACAATGAATACACCCCTGATCGCATGCAAACACAGTTCACTTTCATACCAGCTACATACAAACGGCTCCTTGTATATATTATTCCTTCTCGTWTCTATCTACGCGCTCTCCTCTCACCTTTTCCCTTGTGGACTTCAGTGCACAACACATCAGCTGTCTGTGAACAGGTGGAAAAAACCTTTTCAAGCCAAACCTTCATATCGCTAACCACACACAGCCTACTGTACATCATTGTCACGTCATAGTCAACATATCTACTAGAACTAACGCATTAGTAAACCCGCTACAATCATGCAGTACAGTCAACAGCAAGCAGTTTAGCAGTTACACCAGCAGGCCCTGGTGGCAATAAATTTATAAAACCAAAAGCGTACCTTGACTTGGAATAGTTCCAGTGTTGGATAGCCATAGCCAGCTAGCAAACATAGCATCTCTCTCTGTTTGAACCGGGTGTTTGAGTAGGGTAAACAAGCTACTGTAGCTGCATTCGATGCTAGCTAAGTAAGTGAAAGTTTAAAAAGTATATACTACAAAATATAGCTAGCTCTCTCTTTCTCTTGCTTCTCCATAATTTTGGAAGAAATTAATTTGTTCAAAACTGTTYTAACTATTGTCTTTCTCTCTCTTTGAGTAAACTACTCACCACATTGTATTTGTATTGAAGTCAATTTGTATTGGGGACACTTCAATTTGTATTGAAGTCAATGTACCCAGAGGAGGACAGAAGCTATCTGTCCTCCGGCCACGCCATGGTGCTACCCTACAGAGTGTTKCTAAGGCTACTGTTGACCTTCATGGCAAAACAGTGTTTTATTAAATTATTTGAGGACATGTGAATATATTTAGCATAGTTTTATCTAAAATGGATAGCTTTTTCAATGTTTCACTATTTTATTTTTGTGAAATTCACTGATGAGGATGGWCCTCCCCTTCCTCCCCKGAGGAGCCTCCACTGCTGTAAATCAGAGCCAGCATAGTACAGATGTAGGATCATAATTTGATCCAGTTTGCTACAGCAGGAAAATAATCCAGCAGCGACAGGGCATGTGAATTATTATGTGGATATAATTAATGGACATTTTTGTAGGGTTTGATTCATTTACAAGTCTGAAAGTTCAAGGTGGAATTTATAAACTTTAGAACCCTTTTTAAACCTCAAATACAAGACAAGTTTGAAATGTCCTGCATTGCAGGAATGTTCTGCAACAGGGTGAAAAAAATAAGATCCTACATCTGTATGTAGGCTATCTACACACACTGCCATTGAAATATCTTCAGGGAATTCTCCAATCTCCACTTGGGTGTGTGGGAAGCACATTCTAAATTAGATATAAACTCTCTGCACACACATCCTATTTCATCTTAAAGGAGCTCCCCAGTCCCTTTTAGTCTGTGAGAACCACTGCCTAAATTATTAAGATATACGACCGTCTTTTCAATGTTCCGAGGGGCCATATGGAGACTGTCCAACACATCTCCACTGTGTGATAGATAGGCCTACATGCTCAGTGGTAAATGGAGCTGTTTTGGGGTATTAGGGTGCTGGTGTTTGTGTTTGTGGTCTGGATGGAGAAAAGTATGTAATTCCACACAGCCCCTGAAGTGATTGGATAATACTAGAAGAATGCAGATGTAGGYGTCATACTGCCCACTTTTCCAGCTGCAAGTTTGTWCCTGACAGCTGCCACCTGCTCCCTGTGCAAAGATGCTGGGAGAGAGTCCATGGAAGGACGGCTCAGGATCCTCTGGAGCAATCCTATTTCAGAGAAATCCCATCAATATGGATTACACACACGGATAGGAGATTGAAGGACARTTTCTGCAAAGAGGCAGTTTTAGTCACAAATTAAACTTTACAGAATTTGAATTGGAAGAATATGGCATTCTTTCAAATGTAAGTGGGGTACAGGAGAATAGTTATATGTATCTGTCTATCTACAGTACAGTAGTGAAGGCAGCCAGCAGAAGTCAAGGCAGGGGCTGGCTCTTACTGGCTCGTTGGTCGAGTACCAGAGAGACGCAAACGATTGCACCAACAGTCTTAGCTCATCTAGTCTCACCAATGAGGCTTGCTGGAACAGTCTTAGCTCATCTAGTCTCACCAATGAGGCTCACTGTAAACATTGAGATATGAGAGTTTTTTTAGTGTCCTGTGGAGTTGTTCTCAATAAATTTTCTTTCAAGGAGTGCTAGCAAAAAGGTTAAACCTTGTAGCGTTTTTTTCTCTATGCGATTTCACACATGCTCTTGAAATGTGTTTATCACACTCTGGCTCTAAGCTCATACAGGTGAAGAAGACCATCTCTTCCCACTGGTCTGTGCCTCTGTTAGAAACCAGCGTTTATCCAGACACGTGTGAGGTGGCCTTGCTTAGGGAATGTGTCTTATTGAGGAATAATCTGCTGCAGTCAATTGACAAGGTTATTTTTATTGGAGTTGAGTTGTTTTGACACACAAATAATTGATTTATTGCCTTAGACAACCACTCCTACCAATCCTACACAGCAAGAGCTCTTCTGAATTAGTTGATAACATTTTTTAAAGTTGTGTCACTGCTGTAACCACAAGTAATGTAATAAACATTACTCTCTCTGCACTTCGCCAAAGGATTCACCCTTATTGTTCAAAAAGAAACACTCACATCCCCATTATTGTGATTTGCAAACGTCCCTCTCTCTCTCTCTCTCTC
Organism: Salvelinus sp. IW2-2015; assembly: GCF_002910315.2. NCBI lineage: Eukaryota > Metazoa > Chordata > Actinopteri > Salmoniformes > Salmonidae > Salvelinus > Salvelinus sp. IW2-2015. The sequence continues at coordinate 38,740,234 of NC_036860.1, read as the reverse complement.
TCTCTTCTCCTTCCCTCTCCCTCTTTCTATCTCTCTGTCTCCTTCTCCCTCCCCCTTATACTCCTCTCTCCCAGCTGCATGAATGACAATCTGAATCTTACCCAGCACAACAGTGCTCCCAAAAGTGGGTGCTAGTGACTTATTTACCATAACTACTCTTTTTCAACGTTCATATAATATCTCACTTCTTGGTCATGAGTCCCCCTTGCTCCTCTATATTCATCAGTCTACTATCTCATCTCTCTGCAGGTGAGAGGTGGCACAAGCGTCACCTGACCTACCAGGTGGTGAACTGGCCTGGCCACCTCCCTCGGGGTCAGGTGGCCCTAGCTGTACGCACCGCTTTCCAGCTGTGGAGTAACGTTTCGGCCCTGGCCTTCAGAGAGGTCACCCAGGGGTCAGCTGACATCCGGCTGGCCTTCTACGAGGGGGAGCACAACGACGGCATGGGCAACGCCTTTGATGGTCCAGGTGGGGAGCATAGCAGTATACCATGTAGTAGTGGTTTGACATTTTGACTGATTCCTGTCAGTTCATAGTTTACCTAAAGGAAGGGAGAATGCATTTTCAAACAGGGCAATTTCCAAAGATCAATTGGGTTCCGCTGTGAAAGATCTCGCCCGGAACTATCCCCAGCTGTCACAATGTTCACATGCTTACAGATCCCTCTTGCCTGGTCTGAGAACAGCCACTAGCATCTACCGCTTTAGTGTTTCCAGATTTTAATGGACCAGATAATTATAAGAAACATGTTGATGGTTCCACCTAGCCTGAAAATGAGAGTCGAGAAGCTTCTACCATATTTCTTATGCCTGCCTGGCTCCTTCAGATCTGCACAGTTTGAAGGGGTAGGGCAATAGGTTGTTTTGAGAAGCTTCTCTTCCACCGCTGAACCCTCTGTATGTTCTTGTTTTTACCCCCAGGAGGCGCCCTAGCACATGCCTTCTTCCCATGCCGAGGGGAGGCCCACTTTGACATGGCAGAGCGCTGGACACTGAACGGCTACAAGGGCCACAACCTGTTCATGGTGATTGCCCACGAGGTGGGCCACACGCTGGGCTTGGAGCACTCTCCTGTGCGCCACGCTCTCATGTCCCCCTACTACAAGAAGCTGGGGAAAGCCACGGTGCTGAGCTGGGATGACATCACTGCTGTACAGCAGCTCTATGGTGTGTAGGCCTACTCCACTCTGAGAGAGGAACATTAAAGTTATTTGAAATTCAATTTGAATTTGAACATTATTTTTAACCAGTCACTTTACATGACAACTACTGCTGTACAAAGAAAATTGCCTAGTCCAAAGCGAAGTTACACTGAAGTGGAAGAAGAAAACTTGAGGAAGTGGAACGAGAAGATATGGAGGTAATAGTCAGTGGTCAGGTAGAGGAGGGAACAAGGTTACACGAGGGTGACGAGATGATGATATAATGACATTGAGACCTCATGCTGAACTTAGTACACAGATCTGACTAGAGATTGGATCAGCATCCGTTTCTTTAACCCATCACCATCTGCTGTGCTATCATTCACCATGACATCATAGTGTCCGACAGTCCCGGCCACCCTGTGATATATGAAGCATCAACTGAGAAAGCTAAAGGAGGGAATCTTTTCATATTAAATGTGTATCTTAAGCTATTGCATTCATTACAGGGAATCACACATGCTACCGTTTAAACGTACATTTTTTCCATCCAACCGCTCTAATGCTGTACACAGAGGGATGTCCAAAGATCACTATATCCCAGAGCCAGGCTTCCGGCAGCTGGAGACAGTGTTGATCAGTGTTTTTTTCCCATCCTCTCAAGGTCACACCAAAGTAAACAAGCAACTTCCTTGTACATCAACGTTTCCATTTAGACAGTATAACAGGGAGACGCCAGACAAACTATCTCTCCATGTTTTGTCTCGCTCTCCTTAGGGATGCCGATTTTTTTCAGACCTTTACACAAATGTTTGCTCAACGTTTTCCAAACAGAACGGGTGGGCAACATCTGGAGACAAATCAAAGGAGACGTTGTGTCTGCGAGTCAGTGGCATTGTAAAATCATTTGGCTCTCTTTACTTCTTTTGGCATTGGAATACAGTAAATTTAAAGTCAGCTCAGCTGTCAATATCTCAGCACTCAGTCATCTGTGATGTGTTGGGTTTTCCATTCTGCAATGTTATGGCGTGCCAAATCTGACAATTAGTGTCTTTTGTGTATGTTACCTCTCAAACTTGCTGTGAAACAGGCATATAGGTCTTATCTGCACCCACTAGGCAAAAACTGGTTGAATCAACATTGTTTCTACGTCATTTCAACCCCAAAATGTAATGTGATGACGGTGAATCAACGTGGGGAAATGATTCGACTTGAAAAAAAGTCATCAACATAAGGGAATTTGGTCATTTTTTACCCAACTTTTAGCCTATATCCAATGACATGGTGACATTTTATGTTGATTTCACGTTGAATTCACGTTAGTTGACAACACAACCAATGTAAATCAAAACTAGATGTTGAACTGATGTCTGTGCCCAGTGGATACTTGTCCATAGCAGAAAGCTTTAATGGTACTCCACTTGTAAATGTGCAGTCAGAAATAAATCAATCATTCAAGCTTTTTGCAGATCCACCTGGTCTATTGTAGTAACATAGAAGAATATGCATGTATATTACGTGTAGTCAGAAAAGCTTGGACATTACTGAAGCTACTGTCCTTTTTGTCATTGAATGTTCTCCATAGGGAAGCCAGAGAGCGGTCAGGTAATCCAGTTGCCTGGTCAGGTGTTCAGCTCTGCTCTACGGGACTGGGAGCTGTCTGAAGGTGGTACTTGGAAGCCTGATTCAACCCCACCTCCATACTGCAGTGGATTCTTTGATGCACTCACCATGGGTAGGACTTGATTGATGGTCACTATCTGATCATGCTAGAAAGGCAAACAAATAGGTCCCATTGAAATGAATGGCTCTTTGTCACCAGACTGGAAGTCGTACTTACCTAGCATATTTGAGGCTAGAAGCACGTTTTGGATAAGATTTGAGGTTTCGAACAAGACAAATATGACAAGTTAACAGCGCCATCTGGTGGATTTTGGCCTGTGATTGTTTTGGGACATAAGGTAATCAATCTCATAGCAATTTACATGAATAGTAGGTTGAGAGTTCTTCATTGACTTCTGAAGACGATGATATACTCTGATTCCTGAAAACAATTCATTTTTTCTTACCTTGCAGACCAAGATGGTACCAGCCTAGTATTCCGTGGGGGGCTGTTCTGGACTGTGTCTCCTGCAGGCAAGACCAGCTCCCCTCTACCTCTGCAGAACCGCTGGCCAGGACTACCCCTCGCCATTGAGGCAGCTGCTTACTCTCAGATGGACAATAAGTTCTACTTTTTCAAAGGTAGTGTGAAAATGAAGACACGAGTTACCCAGCAATAAACGTACCTGAAATGATTTGTTCTTGTTATAGTAACATCTGTCCTGTATCGTAGTTGGGGTTATAGTTCAGGTAGATTATAGCAGAAATGTTTCACACAGACTGCTTTTTCAGTTTGTGTCCTCATATATGTGTTGCTGCATTGTAATTTCACATCTCACACAACCAGCACCTTCCTCCTTGCGTCTCTTCCCCCAGGTAGGCGAGTGTGGCGTTACTCCAGCAGTGGTGTGGACCCGGGCTTCCCCCTGAGGAGCAGCGAGCTGGGCCTCCCTGGACACCCTGACCAGGCCTTCTACTACCCCCGCCTGGGCCACCTGGTGGTGTTCAAGGGCCAGCTCTACTTTGTGCTCAACCTGGGGACCCTGAGGCCCGAGCCATACTACCCCCGCAGTCTGGACGACTGGAGGGGGGTCCCCCGGGGGACCAACGGAGCCGTCAGCCACCCTGATGGACAAGTGTACTTCTTCAAGGAGCGGCACTACTGGAGATTTGATCCAGAGAAAGTGCAGGTGACTGGAGAGGGGATGTGGGACACAGAGCTGGAGTGGACAGGCTGTTTGGGAACTCACCACAGAGGCAATAATATACTGTGACCACAAGAGGGTGCTAACTAACTGATTAAAGTGGTTGGCGAAGGTAATGTGCAATGGATATATTCAGACTAAGCAATGACAGAGCTCATATTTTTTATGTTCATACAGTATTATTAAATAAGTATTCCTAATCCTACTTCATCCAGTGAACCAATGCTTTTGTTTGTAATGTGTGTTTTGTTGTAGACAGTATTACGATATTCAGTATGGCATAGCCAATTTGTGAGTTATAAATTACATGTGGCATTGTTGCACAAATAAATTATGTTTGTATGTTTTCTCTCAGACAAGTTGTTGTTGTTGGAGATGAAGTCTCTGGACTCTTTAGTAGACTATTGCATTCATAAAGACCTTTTGTATAATTATTTCATAAAGTACCACATATGGCACTGTTTTTGCATTTGAGGCAATTCCTTGATGTGCTGATGATGTGACAAAGGGACTGTTACAGGGACCTCCTCTTTATTAAAATGATTCTTAAATTCTGATAATGTGAGATCAAAAGAAAGTTAGTTTAGTTGTAAGTAAGCTACTATGTAACAATGTCTAATGCACTCTTGCATGTAGGCTACTAGTTCTCCTGGTGACATATCAGAGCCAAAGAGCTATTGATGAATACTAGTTGTTTTCTTCAGATTAATTGCTACTTTTTACACTTTTTGACCAATGAAATCGATATGATTTGCATCACCATTTGATTTGAACCTGTGAATTTATGCACTTCAGTAGCCTATGTTTTAATGTTGGTGCCTCGTAAATGATGTATGGATAACGTTTGATGTCTTCCTATTCCATACATGTAAACCTAATATCTAGCCCACCACCATCTATTCTGTTGATGGTGGTGAACTTTATCCCTTCCACATTACTCAGCGGTAATAATAAACCATGCGCAAAAACGACTGCGTCGAGCTTCCCAAACTACAGTGCGTATAGCGCTCAGACGCTGCTGCAGACAGACAATCCCTCCAGACTTGGAAGGCAGAAGCCTAGCAACACGACAAAGGCAGTGACTGGGAGAACAGTAGGCTCCAGAATGTCTCACGACGTTGCAGATTTATATGGTATTAATTTACTTTAACGATATATTAGGACGATATATTCGTGCGCGGCGGCTTTGACTTCCCGAGACGCGCGTCTCCAAACTTTGTCCACTTCAAAATACAGGTAGTGTTCAACCTCTCACTCGAACAGAAACCTAACTTCTCGGACAATGACAGGTTCAATCATTTTTAGCATTCTCTGTATTTGGATGTTTTCACCCAGTCTGTCACGAGGGACCGGGTTTATCTATCAATTTCCAGGTGTGACATTGCAACCCATCCACACTGAACACACCGCTGGACCCCCTGCAGGCACCAATGCGGCTCGCAGGTAAGTGGACCTCAAGCAAATATTCATCAGAGAAGTGATTATGAGTTCAAGTTGTTGTTCAATGTTAAACAGCTACTGATCTGTAGAAATATACATTTTTATATAGTTATCAACCCTGTTGAAGTTGTATGCTACCATGCATGAGCTTGTGCGTTGACTTTAACCAAAAGTATATAACTGTGGTACAACTATTTTCTTGCCCTCTAAGAATAACGAAGTGAAAAGCAGTACTGGCAATAATGGAAGAGAGTATTAAGATGTGGTTCTGGGTTTGGATTGGATGAATGGAGCAGACGTTCAAGTTGCACATTGCTGCCAAATTGAATACTCTCTCTTAGTATGTGAATTGCCTCTCAGCTCCAGTTTATGACACTATAAACAACTTTATTTCCAATTTCACATCCTCACATCCTTTTATTGTCTAGATTTGGCCTGATACACCAAACTTCTCAACTGACAAAAGCGGACCGCCCAGAGAGTTGTCCTTAATAATGATGAATAGGAAAAAAATATTTGGTTTATTATTCAAAGTTAAACGGAAAAACGTTTTTGACTGCCTTTTATTTGGATCCCCATCTCCCAGATACCATGCACACACACACACACGCACTAAAACTAAAACACACTCACACACATACACACACACACGCACTAAACCTTTGCCTCCCTATGGTCTCCTTTGGTAGGAACTGGTGTCAGTACACAGTGTCGAAGACTGTGTCATGCCAGGTGCACAACGGGACAGAGAAGCTGGTACAGCGTATGTTTCAGAGTTGCCGGTGGCCGGGACCCTGTTCTAACCTCATCAGGTATGGTCGGCACAGTTCACTCACTCACTCCAACAGGCCGGTCATGTAGTGGAAAATACAACTTCAGACATGAGAGGTTCTGGTTTCAGAGTTGCGCTGGGACCATCTCGTGTTGAGGGATCATCTGCTCAAATCACTGCATGTAATTAAAAAGATCATGCGCAGGAGCCCCACAATGTCAATTCACCGTCAAAGAACGATATAGATATACATCCTAATGGGTTGCAGTAGCTTACAACCATCTTGCTGAGCCAAACGCTTTGAGGGAAGGGCTACCATTTCCAGGTTTCCCTTGGTTCTCTTTAGGACATTTATGGGTCAAGTGCCATTATACATTTTGGTGGCCTTTGCTGACAGTGTATCCTGAATCATAATTCTACATGTCCTGAAGACAAAGCCATCTTGATGGAAAAGAGCAGGTCATTGATTCTGGTTTCAGTTAAGCTGGCCACGAGTCTGGCCAGACGTTGCACAGGGGTCATGATTATGGTGTTTGTATATTTGTAGCCTAAAGGGTCCTTAATGTCATCCAGCTTTGACTGCAGACAGTCTAATGACTGATTATTAAGCCTCATGGAAATATTATTTGTTTGTTGATTGAAGAAGGCAGATTTACTCCCTCGACCACCACACAGAGCAACAAGTCATCCACCATTAAGGCATATGAATATGATTTTTCCCATTCCAGTATTCCCAGGTCTGCCATTACTCCCAGAACAGACACTAATGTAAGACCATAGCCATTTATTATATAGATGTGTGTGATTTGCAACTGTTTGGTTATTTTATGTCTTTGGGATCCATCCAGAAAGACTACTTTAATGGGTTCCCTGTATTCGGTCATAATGTTAAGCTTGGATCGGCATTGTTATTTTATCCCTATGTTATAGACAGGTTCAACATCTTTTGATTTAGAGTTATTCCTGTGTAAAGAGGTCAATGTATTCTCTCCCTTGTCTGTTGTTAATGTTACTGAAATCATTGTAAAGGCCTCTAATTATGTCCGTGAAGTGAACATCTGCCCCAGTTAGTGACTATGCTCTGCTTTCAGTTACAGAACCATTGTCCGGCCCACATACATGCTGACGTATCGCCAGGTGACGGCGTTGGAGTGGAGGTGCTGCCCAGGCTTTATGGGCCACAACTGCAGAGAGGGTGAGTACTGTACCCGTGTTGTCTGTCTGTCTGTCTGTCCGTCCGTCCGTCCGTCTGCCTGCCTTTTACACTCAGAGAACTGGTGAGCTGGAGGTAGAAATGCCACTGCAGTCAAAACTGTAGTCCCATTGTGTACCTCATGCATTGGTTTCATCCTAAACTCCCTGCTATAAATGACATCAAAATCCCAGGCTGAAAAACAATGGCTGATCATCACCCGCTCATGCTCTGTATTCTTGTCTGGGCCTTTTGTTTGTGTGGTTTGTTTTGTTTATTGAATCTCCTGACTGTGGTGTAAGGAAAACAATAGATAGGGATAGTCACTGAATCAAAAGCTCAACTTGGCTCTAAATGACAGATTATACTTACTGGTCCTCCCTTTTGGTTGGACTCACTGTTCTGCTTCTTCTTGGGAAAAGGTTCCTTATTGTAACTTAATGGACCAAGACACTGTGTTTCTTCTGTTCTCATGTCACCGATATGGAGGTTCAGATTTATGACTGGTGTCTGATACAGAGACCATGGCTCTGCTCCCCAGTTCAGACTGTAGCTCTGTTGAACATAGGATTGATGACCCTCCTTTGTGCTCTGAGGAGTCAACTTACTGAAGGAAAGCATATGTCATGAAGATGTGAAATGATTGTTAATGGCGCTGTATCATTCGTGGGGGACGACATGTTTACTTGTTTCTGTCTGTATGCATTGCTATCTATCTTTTATATCTTGATGTTCCAGTGGCTACCTGATGATGATGCTGCACTCTATCCTACAATTGTACCATAAACAGTATGTTGTTGTCATATTTGTAAGGCATTGTGCAGTAACCATAGAGAATGATAGAGGACTCTAGGGCCCAAAAGCTTGTTTTAGCGTGGGGAGCGCCATTGAGGACTTTCACCATTTTGAAGTAGTCAACTGGGTGGGAATTCCTATGGGTTAAGGAAGGAGCACATAATTCCATCCAGGTCATCAAGAGGGATCAGCCAATGAATTATACTTGTGAATAAACATTCCATAACAGGTTGCAGTCAATCGCCAACCTTGGCTTTATATGCACCCTTTCAGTTTGTTTACCAACTCATAGAAGTAGTAGAAGAAGAAAATGGACTACTTACTTCAAAATGGAAATGACCTCAATGGCGTTGCCCGTGCAGTCACAGACGCCATAATGAGACAGATACAATGAAGAGTCCTCTATCAATCTCTATGGCAGTGACACACACAAGTACATTCACACATACACACACCCCTCCACGTACTGTCTGGAGAGGGGCCTCTCCCTGACTGGAAGTGCTTTCCCTGTGAATGGGTAAACAGAGCCAGACTGTTGTGGAGTGGGGCGACCCTCGGTAAAGTGAACCCCCTGGCCCTACTGGTCTGTTCTACTGAGAGCCTTGTTTTGGTTTCAGGGGAACCAAGGTCATCCGCTCCAGCTGTTGTTAATGCACCAAACCCCCCTACCCAAACTCTCTCTCTTTCTACCTCTCCCCTGTTAGAGCGGATGTCTTCACAGGGCAGACTAGGAACCCCTGGGATTGGCTGTTTCAGGGCAGGAAGCTCAGCTCTAACACACACACACACACACACACACACACACACACACACACACACACACACCACACCCAACACACAACAACCCACACACACACAAACAACACACACACACACACACAACACACAAACCACACACCCACGCACACACACCACACACACACACACACACACACACACACACACACACACACACACACACACACACACACACACACACACACACACACACACACACACACACACACACACACACACACACACACACACACACACACACACACACACACACACACACACACACACACACACACACACACACACACACACACACACACACACACACACACACACACACACACACACACACACACACACACACACACACACACACACACCCACACCACACACACACACACACACACACACACACACACACACACCACACAACACACACACACACACACACCACACACACACACACACACACACACACACAACACACACACACACACACCACACACACACAACACACCACACACACACACACAACACACACACACACACACACACACACAACACACACACACACACACACACACACACACACACCACACACACACACACACACACACACCACACACACACACACACACACACACACACACACACACATGCCACATGCAAATAGCTTCACATTCACCTACAGTAAATCATGTAAAACTGTCATTGGGAGATTTGCGTGAATCTCAAGCACCCGTTACAAATTAGGATTCAGCCATGATTCTTGAACATCTGCTTCTGGCCCCATCACCAAACATCTCCATCTTTGCAGTTATTCACATGGCTGCGGAATCCACCTTCATGGGAGCTCAACCATGGCAATCAGATATCATGTCCTGCATGCATGACATGATCTGTTGATTTTGAAGAAACTTTGAAGAAATTTTGAAGAAAAGAAAGAAAATGAGTGCTAGTCATAAAAAACATTTTCCTTCAGTTATAATTGCTGAATCAAAATGTTGGTCTGGAATTCTCCAGTGTAACCTTGTTGCAGCTTCAGGTGAAGGACCTGGCAGCAAGAGATGGGAGAGTGGTCCTGTCATGCTCAGTTGGTACACTCTTAGAAAAAAGGGTTGCAAAAGGGTTTTTCGGCTGTTCTATAGAAGAACCATTTTTGGTACCAGGTAGAACTATTTTGGGTTCCATGTTGAATCCTCTGTGTAAAGAGTTCTACCTGGAACCAAAAAGGGTTATTTAAAGGGTTTTCATATGGCGCTTGCATTGCCAGGATCGTGGGTTCAATTCCTGCTGGGGCCACCCATATGAAAAAGTATGCAAGCACTACTGTTATTCGCTTTGGAGAAAGGTGTCTGCCAAACGACATACAGTATATAGGTATAAAGCAATAGAGGGAGATATGGAAATGCAGAGACTAGAGATTTGTAACCTGTCCTTTATTCCTGGAACATCAGCAGTAGGAGCCGTACACATTCACTGTACACATACCCATTGCAAAACTCCAATGTGCTTTGAATGGCAAAAAAAGTTCAAAGAGCAAGGTGCTATTCACAGCCTCGTCTCTAGACTGATGAAGCAAAGCACCCCAGGATCAGTGCTCGGGAGGCAATGTTATCCCTGGATAGGCAAGCCACAGTTGCAGAAGTCAGCCCACTTACTGTTGTGGCAAGAACCACATGCCTTTCCCGTCTTTACCCAGAAAGCATATGCTTCTGAGGGAAAGAAATGACATCATCTGGGGTTGGGAGGTCTCCCCCCCACTCTATCGACACAGTTGTTTCAGACAGCGTTCGCTCCCAGGGCCGTTGCGTTAATTGAAACCAGCGCGTCGTTGTTGTTTCAGGTTTGCGACTCTTCTAGAATGAGCTCTTCCAGGTTGTCGTCATGCCGTAATGCGCTGGGCGGCGAGTGTGTCATCTAGCCTTTGTGTGTGTTTGTGTGTGTGTGTGTGTGTGTGTGTGTGTGTGTGAAACCTGGTGGATGTGAAAGCTGGGTCTCAGCCAGCTGTCTGTGGTAGTGCATGCACAGCTGCCGTACCCCGGATTTCACTGGTCTATGGAAACAGCCGGTTAAGAGAAGAGTCATCACGACATCCACTCTTTGGAGCCATTGGACAGGGAGCCTATTATTGGACTTTGTAAGCAAGTGTTCTCATGAACTGCCAGTCCCTGTCAAGATGAGCATGTTGCAGGCACATGGCAAGTGTCCGATTTCATAGGAAAAAATGAAAAAATATAGTTATACTGTGCAGCTTTTTAACCGTCTTCGTCAGGTTTAGAAGCTGTGAAATTGCACCTGTGAAATTGGCTGGATGTGCGTGCACTAACTTTGTCAGACTTTAACCAGAAGGAATCAGTCTTTGGTGGTGAAGCAGACAATAGATTTATTGTCCGTAGCAATGAGAACTAGATGTTTCAAAGGGGACATAGTTCTGCCCTTTCAAGCATCCAGTGGAACCCAGTCATAAAGGCACAGAGTCTACGAAGGTCCAGAGCCAATGGAACACACATTTTGACTCAAGCTGTCCATAATGTTGAGGGAACAAAACAGATTCTTTTTCAATCAGTTTCACAGAATTTTCTTCATATGCCATGTGCTTCCCATACTCACCCGTGTCCTTTTGAGTTCCCATATGCATCCAATCCATTAAAGGCTTCGTAGTCTCTGTTAAATGTAATTTTACGTCAAGGGAAAAAAATAGCATTGTGGCTGTAATATTTCACTTGACTCATATTTTTGTTCTGCTTCGATGGCTTTCATGACAGGGCCTTGAGAACGCTGCCTCAATCATTCGCTTTCCTCCACTAAAACCCAGGCTTTGTAGTGAGTTGTTATTTGCTGGGTTTGGCATGATTCTTACTTGATTGATACTCCCTGGACTGTATTTTAAGTGACCATAACAAATTACTGTTGAGCAGTATTACTAGACATAAGCATATGCATTTGGTAATGCTATTATTCATGCACAATTTGTCAGAGGTCAAAAGGTTATTATTTATTACCCTGATTCCAAAATGTGAGTAGGGAACTCAAGTGACCAATTTACGGTTGCTGCATTGACGTGCATTTACAGTGCCTTCAGAAAGCATTCACACCCCTTGACTTTTTCCACATTTTGTTGTGTTACAACCTGAATTTAAAATGGATTACATTTGGATTTTTTGTCACTGGCCTACAGACAATACCCCATAATGTCAAAGTGGAATTATGTTTTTAGACATTTTTACAAAGTAATTAAAAATGAAAAGTTGAAATGTCTTGAGTCAATAAGTATTCAACCCCTTTGTTATGGTAAGCCTAAATAAGTTCAGGTGTAAAAATGTGCTTAACAAGTCACATAATAAGTTGCATGGACAAACTCTGTGTGCAATAATAGTGTTTAACATGATTTTTTTATGACTACCTCATCTCTGTACCCCAATCATACAATTATCTGTAAGGTTCCGCAGTCGAGTAATGAATTTCGAATACAGATTCAACCACAAAGACCAGGGAGGTTTTCCTTGCCAAGATGACAGTGAATGTTCCTGAGTTGCTAAGTTACAGTTTTGACTTAAATCTACTTGAAAATCTATGGCAAGACCTGAAAATGTTGTCTAGCAATGATCAACAACCAATTTGACAGAGCTTGAAGAATATTTTCAATAATAATGTTGCACAATCCAGGTGTGGAAAGCTCTAAAAGACTTAGGCAGAAAGACTCAGCTGTAATCTCTGCCAAATATGCACCTACAAAGTATTGACATACAGTACCAGTCAAAAGTTTGGACACACCTACTCATTCAAGGGTTTTTCTTTATTTGTATTATTTCAAGGCACACTTAACAAGCATGGCTACCACTATCAGGGATCAAGGTAGACCCAAGTGCAGACTGTGTGTGAAGTAACAATGTTTATTGTAACAACAGGGGCAGGCAAACGACAGGTCAAGGCAGGCAGGGGTTGATAATCCAGAGTAGGAGCAACGGTACAGGACGGCAGGCAGGCTCAGGGTCAGGGACAGGCAGCGTGGTCAGGCAGGTGGCCTCGGAGACAGGACAGGCAAGGGTCAAAACCAGGAGGGCGAGAAAAGAGAAACTGGAAAAAGCAACAGCTGAGACACAAAACACTGGTATGCTTGAACAAACAAGACGAACTGGCACAGACAGACAGAAAACACAGGTATAAAAACCCATGGGATAAGTGGGGAAGATGGGCGAGACAAGCACAAGGACAGGTGACACAGATCAGGGTGTGACAACCACAGCATTCTATCTTGTTGGCGCTTGGTGGGACTATCATTTGTTTTTCAACACACCTCCAGGCTGTGTAAGGGCTATTTGACCAAGAAGGAGATTGATGGAGTGCTGCATCAGATGACCTGGCCTCCACAATCCCCTGACCTCAACCCAATTGAGATGGTTTGGGATGAGTTGGACCGCAGAGTGATGGAAAAGCAGCCAACAAGTGCTCAGCATATGTGGGAACTCCTTCAAGACTGTTGGAAAAGCATTCCTCATGAGACTGGTTGAGAGAATGTCAAGAATGTGCAAAGCTGTCATCAAGGCAAAGGGTGGCTACTTTGAAGAATCTCAAATATGAAATATATTTTGATTTGTTTAACAGTTTTTTGGTTACTAAATTATTCCACATGTGTTATTTCATAGTTTTGATGGCTTCACTATTATTAAACAATGTAGGAAATACTCAAAATAAAGAAAAACCCTGGAATGAGTACTGTAGATGTGTCCAAACTTTGGATTGGTACTGTATGTAAATGAGATATTTCTGTAATTCATTTTAAATAGATTTGCAAAAAATTCTAAAAACATGTTTTCACTTTGTCGTTATGGGGTATTGTGTGTAGATGGGTGAGAAAAAAGTTATGTAATCCATTCTGAATTCAGGCAGTAACATAACAAAATATGGAATAAGTCAAGGGGGTTTGAATACTTTCTGATGGCACTGTATATAATGTTCCTTCGATCCACAGTTGGGAATGGACTGAGTATTTTCCTCCAGTGCATCATTAGATTATCCAGAACTCCCTACTCACCAACCAAAGGACACAAATCATCCCCATAGTGCAGAACAACCAAACAAGTGTGCATCTGAGGAGACTAAGAATAGAGACATCAAATACTAGAATCATTCATCTCCAAGTCCCCATAAACATTTGTATTGTTTTGTCTGGAAATCCAGGAGCACAACTATTTCAGGAGAGTCTAAGAACATATTGTGAACTATTCCAGACACCCCAAAACAACCTTCAAAAAGCCACGTACCTCTCGTTTATAAACAAATAACCCACTGGGCACAGATGTCAATTAAACGTATATATGCCACATTGGTTCAATGTAATTTCATTGAAATGATGTGGAAACAACGTTGATTCAACCAGTGTGTGCCCAGTGGGACGGCACTGACCTGGCTGACCTGAAATGTGTTGTCTGCTAAAGGGCAGGAGCCGGCGAGGCATTGGCATGGCTCTGAAGTGTGTCTGTCTGTGTTATGCTCTGAGTGGCAGCAGACATGATTTATGGAGGGTCAGCGGGACCAGCTGGAGAGGCCTGGTCGCGTCCCTGACTTCTGTGGGCCAGCCTGGAATGCATTTGTCCACAGAAGGAACGAGACCCAGGAAAACCCACCACAGCCTTTGTTGTGACCAAAGGAGGGATTTGGATGATAAGTCCTTGAAAGAGAGGTCCACTTGCTTTTCCAGCATGGCTTGAGAATATTTGGCCACTTTGCTTGGCTTAAGTTCTTCATGATCTACAGTGGAAACACTTAGTTTAAGGGGTTTTCTACTTACTTTGATGCTGTGTCTTCATTCCCACACCATTTGGAGACCAAAGATATTCCAGAGGGAGTGCAATACTTTTTCATACTTTTGCTATACTAAAACAAACATGAAAATATCCTCCAAGGAACTCCACAGCAACTTGTATTGGAACTTTAAGTCAAACTTATTTTGAGTGAAGAATCTCTTGTAAGTGGAAGCAAGCAGAGAGAGCAGTGTTCTGTGATTGTCTGCAGGCTACAGACACTTATCTGCGTGTTTGGTCAAATATTTGGACAGACTGAGCCCCCTCGGGACACGGGTTGCCTTTCTCAGAGGGAGCCCCTCTCCCAGACTCAACTTGGGTTACAGTGACCAGATTTCAGCCGTGGCTGGAGCTGCTCTCACAGGAACATGCCAACCGCTTTGTTTTGATTCACGTCCTGCTAACTCAACCCTCCTAACCTCCCCCAACCCACCACTCCCATCCACAGACTGTAAGGCATTGAGATATCCCTGGGAAAGCACCCGTAATAGACCTCTCTTAGTGTAGTGTGGGGGTCTGGAGTCTAGACTAATATCTTAAGCTTTGTCTGTACGTGAGAGTCACAAATCATCATCACCACTCAGTGGTATGAGTCAGTGGCTTGAATTCCAGGTGCAACTAAATACCCCTTAGACTGGTAAAGTAGTGGCTAATTTAATGATGTATCGTGGCAGACACTTGGCCATGTATGTTACAGAATGATGTTTGTATAGTAGGTTCAATTTAACATAAATCACTGGCTCGAGCAATAGAGTGATAGTCAGATTTAGCCTTGGTTTTTTGGGTCATAATGCTGAATACATTGGCAGCTTTCAATTGTTTCAGTTGCTATTGACCCCATTTGAGTTGGAATGAATGTCTTTGCGAAAGGTGCATTTCAGCCAAAGTCCCATAAGATATGATCAAAGGTGCGTGTTTTTCGATGTTTGCCTAACCTTTGGAAATGTGTCTGCTAACATTTTTAGAAGTGGTCGAAATGCCTGGAATAATTGCATCCATATGGAGCCATGCAGGGCCTGCTCTCGTCACTGTGGAGCTAGCCTGTCAAAAGGAAGGGTCAGACATAGTCTGGCTAAGAGAGGGAGAGAAATACAGAATAGGGGTGGTGGTGTAATGGAGCAAGGTAAAGAGAGACTTAATTTATGGCCCTGGTCCAAATCCGATAGCGTAGGAATACATGATATGCAGGGTCTGCCTGCCAGTGTTGGGGTGGATGGGTGAGAGGCACCTTGACCCTGGAGTTCCTGTGACCTCAGGTTAATCCTCCCAGTGGGTTGTCACCAGTACCTCTTGGTTGTGAGGCTGAAGCTAATTTTCTTGTCTATTCAACAGGATTTAGTTCGGTCACAATGTCAAAAAGTTAGGAAATCACTGCCTCTAGTCATGGGTATCACCTCCTGTCACACTCCAACTACAATGGACTGGGAAGAAATTGCTTACTATCTTTTAAGCACACAAGAAGAGTTGACTGTTCAATGTCAGCTGATTATTTACAAATCAGTGACATCTGCTTATTTTCTCTGGAAGTTATGGCTTTGAATTAGAGGTCACGCAGACATAAACATTTTCATATTTACTCAGTCTGTATACAGTAGGTAAGGACCATTGGACAATTGATTAATTCTGATGGTCCTTTCGCTACCTACATATTACACGGCAGGCAAGCGGTACTAAATGCCTCCAAGTGCATTCACTGCTCAGTGTGAGTGAATGTGTACAGTATGTGTGCATGTTTTTTTAAACTTCGTGTGAGCATGAATTATACTGTGGCCTGTAGTATGTAGCTCCCTCTCTTCTCTTCTTCACTCTCTTTGTTTCTCTCTCTCCCGATCCCATCTTTTCCTCCTGTCTCTGCCTAAGTGGACCAGTAAGAGCTGAAGATGGGAGTCAGTTCAGTAATAACCAGACTGTTAATCTGTCTGTGTGCTGTAGGGTTCCCAGACAGCAGTCCATGTAAGCCAGCACACTGTTCTCACTGCTCGGTAACAGCATCCCTACAGCCCCTGCACCCTACCGTACTATCCCAGCCTCCACTTATTGTATTGACCGGCTCCATAAATCAAATAGCGGCTAAACTCCCACTGCGTTTGTTTAAATCACTACTTAACTCGGTTTGTGGCACACCTAAGTCTCTCATGAGATTGTTTGGACGGCTGGGAAAAAGCCTGCTAACGAAGCTGGAGCCTGAGTCTCTGTCTGTGGTAATGACCACTGAGGAGGATATCCCCATTATAAAGCAATAAATCTGAGGCGGAACATCGTCGTTGGGTTTTGGAGATTGGCGGTGGCGAGTCTCCAGCACTGCTACAGCATACTGTAGCTCATCCTGCCAAAAGCAAGAGGCGTCCCTGAGCACTTACAGGACTGTGCAGTCATGGAGCCACTGATTTCTCCTCACTTATCTTTATCGGAAAAGATAGTCTAATGAAAACCATTTGGAAAGGGGTTTTTGGACAATGGAACACGAACTGTGACCAGGGATAAATCTGAGGTTTTATTGACAATTCCTGGGCAAGAAAAGTTTGAGCCGCAACATGCAGATGGTATGTACAGTTGAAGTCGGAAGTTTACATACACCTGAGCCAAATACATTTAAACTCAGTTTTTCACAATTCCTGACATTTAATCCTAGCAAAAATTCCCTGTCTTAGGCCAGTTAGGATCACCACTTTTTGTTTTAAGAATGTAAAATGTCAGAATAATAGTAGAGAGAATGATTTATTTCATATTTTATTTATTTCATCACATTCCCAGTGGGTCAGAAGTTTACATACACTCAATTACAATTAGTATTTGGTAGCATTGCCTTAAATTGTTTAACTTGGGTCAAACTTTTCAGGTAGCCTTCCACAAGCTTCCCCAATAAGTTGGGTGAATTTTGGCCAATTCCTCCTGACAGAGCTGGTGTAACTGAGTCAGGTTTGTAGGCCTCGTTGCTCGCACACGCTATTTCAGTTTTGTCCACAAATTTTATAGGATTGAGGTCAGCGCTTTGTGTTGGCCACTCCAATACCTTGACTTTGTTGTCCTTAAGCCATTTTGGCAACAACTTGGAAGTATGCTTGGAGTCATTGTCCATTTGGAACACCCATTTGCAACCAAGCTTTAACTTCCTGACTGATGTCTTGAGATGTTGCTTCAATATATCCACATCATTTTTCTTCCTCATGATGCCATCTATTTTGTGAAGTGCAACAGTCCCTCCTGCAGCAAAGCACCCCCACAACATGATGCTGCACCCCCGTGCTTCCACGGTTGGGATGGTTTCTTCGGCTTGCAAGCCTCCCCTTTTCCTCCAAACATAACGATGGTGTTTATGGCCATTTTTGTTTCATCAGACCAGAGGACATTCTCCAAAAAGTACGATCTTTTGCCCATGTGCAGTTGCAAACCGTAGTTTAGCTTTTAATGGCGGTTTTGGAGCTGTGGCTTCTTCCTTGCTGAGTGGCTTTCAGGTTAGATACCTTTGTACCTGTTTCATCCAGCATCATCCCAAGGTCCTTTGCTGTTGTCCTGGATTGATTTTGCACTTTTCCCACCAAAGTACGTTCATCTCTAGGAGACAGAATGCATCTCGTTCCTGAGTGGTATGACAGCTGCATGGTCCCATGGTGTTTATACTTGCATACTATTGTTTGTACAGATGAACGTGGTACCTCAGGCGGTTGGAAATTCTCCCAAGGATGAACCAGACTTGTGGAGGTCTACATAGTTTTTCTGGGTCTTGGCTCATTTCTTTTGATATTCCCATGATGTCAAGCAAAGAGGCACTGAGTTTGAAGGTAGGCCTTGAAATACATCCACACTCCAATTGACTCAAATGATGTCAATTAGCCTATCAGAAGCTTCTAAAGCCATGACATAATTTTCTGGAATTTTCCAAGCTGTTTAAAGGCACAGTCAACTTAGTTTATGTAAACTTCTGACCCACTGGAATTGTGATACAGTGAATTATAAGTGAAATAATCTGTCTGTAAACAATTGTTGGAAAAATGACTTGTGTCATGCACAAAGTAGATGTCCTAACCGACTTGCCAAAAACATAGCAGTTGAAAAACGAGTTTTAATGACTCCAACCTAAGTGTATGTAAACTTCCGACTTCAACTGTATACAGTAGGTATCACACACTATCAGTAGATGAACTAAGAGTGGTTGTACTATGTTCCATTCCATTACAAATCCCAGGGCATTTTAGGACATGACAGCCTGGCCCCTCTGCCCTTGCTACCAAATACTAATTGAGTTTATGTAAACTTCTGACCCACTGGAATTGTGATTAAGTGAAATAATCTGTCTGTAAGCAATTGTTTGAAAATTACTTGTGTCATGCACAAAGTAGATGTCCTAACCAACTTGCACAAACTACAGTTTGTTAACAAGAAATTTGTGGAGTGGTTGAAAAACGAGTTTTAATGACTCCAGCCTAAGTGTATGTAAACTTCCGACTTCAACTGTAGGTTCCATTTGATAGTAGAGAAAGAAAGTGAGTGCCTGTGATGATTGTTAGTCTTCGACAGTCAAATGGTGACTTAGGTACCTTGAGCTTATGTACAGAAACTCCCTAGAAGTCAGCATAAAAGACAGATAGGCATAGGTCTCCTTCTCCCCCTTCCAGATTTCTACTGGTATGGTCAATCAATCAAGCTTCCACCCTCTCCTCGTCTTTCTCTTCTCTTTTCTCACTCCCTCTCTCCTCTTTACTTTTGTACTCAAGGCTCAAGGCCTTGGCCAAAGGGCCTCTCAGAACTTGTGACCTGTGTTCGGTTGATCTAAGAAAATATTTTGGTGAGGCGCTTGTTTGAAAGGATGTTCCATGGAGAGTTGGTCAGCTCCAACCCCCAAGCAGCCCCCGGCAGTCCACTTCCTCCTCTGCTCCATAGGAGACCAACACGGACATCTGACGGCAGCAGATCCCATCTTTACCAATTAAGGGCAAAATCCTCCTCGAAACATTTCGGTTAGACCAAATATATACGCCCCACTGCGTCAAGAAGCAGCCTGCGTGTTTCAGTGACATCAAACATGGGATGGAAATGCAGTACTCCGGGCCATGTCTTGACATTCCCCCTCATCGCAAGACATTAGTGATGTGCTCCCCTACTGTGAACACTCTAATGGGAAATGCGGTCAGCCTTCCAAAGAGGGGGATGTGCCTGTTCCTTTAACTCCTTTTAACTCTCTGATCACAGACAAGCCTATGTGCTGCTGAAATGTAAGAGCATAAAACTAATCTCCAATCAAGAGATTATCACCACTTTAAACCACAATGACCGTAAGCAGTAGTCCTTCTGAGATACACAGATCATCAACTCTTTCTGTTGTTTTAGTTGCTGATGGGGTTTTGATGGAGTTCTCCAGCAGTGATCTTGGGGTGTGTTGTAGAGAGAACCAGGCAGTGTTTATGTAAGGTCCTGATGAGCTCTTCCATCCCCTCTGGTTGTGAGACTGGAGGGGAATCACAACGCCGGGGGACTCTGGAGCCTGGTTCTCATTTCCCCTTCCACCTCGGTCCCCCTACTTCCCTCGTCCTCCGACACGGCCTTTCTGATGCCTATCTCTGGCTGAGCAATGTCCGGGGATATTTTGTAGTCCATATCTAAAACATTAATGGGGCAGTGGTTAATTAAAGAGCTCAACTGGGGCTGTGCCAGGACCTGCCCAGTGCTCCTCAGTGCCCCCATCTCTGCCATGTATCCATCCATCCCTGGTGCTGCGTTGTGAACACTGGCGTTCTAATTTATCTCACCTGTGTTTTATGTTTTTAGAAAAAAGGGATCATCGAAATTTGGGAAATGCCCTATTGCTATTCTTATGTGGAAGCTCAAACAGTCAACATGTTTGATTACATTTCAAGGTGAACAAGGGTTTTTCCCTCATGGTAACTGGAAGTGATTGATAACTCTGTCATGAAACCCAGATCTACATATGTTGAGTCCCCATTGTTATTTTTCAGGTCAATGTGTTTAATGGTTTTGGCAAACAGACTTCCCAAGACTGGGTCGTGTTGGGTTGCATTGGGTCACGTCGACCCATATATTTCTCTGTAGTTCAGCCACATGTACAGCCACATAAATTTGAGCGTGTGTGTTACAATGTAGAGACGTGTCCGGTAAGAAGTGGTTTGAGTGGATATGTGTTTGTAGTTCATTAATGCACCCCAGATGTAACAGGGTTAACTCACACAACCTTGCACCTTTGCTTGGAAATCTGCCATGTAAACTCTGTTTCTGTTTGTCCTCAAGTGAACTGATTATAATGCAGATTATTTGTTTTTCCATAACTTGTTTCATATCATCACATGGCTAATTTAACATCTGAGAACATTCTCCACCATTCACATGAATTCCACATATTGCTGTCGTCTTGCAACTTTCTGATTGATAAGAGTATGGAAAACATAAACAGATGCTAGCTCTACCTACCGTAAGGAAAAACATACATTAGTTTACTATTATTAACGCACTACAGAGATATGGTTCATACGCGCAAACAGTGGTTTGATTGTGAGAACCAAGTTTGTATTTTTCTTGAATAGGAAGTTCTCAAGCTGGACCGGCCCATATCGCTTAGTAGCAAGCAATAACCACAACCTTAGACTGGAAAAGATAAATTGTCCCATTAAGCTTCCGTCAGTTGTTCATCCAACTGCCAATATATATCAGCTTTGGTAAGTGATAATCAAAATGGAATGGCATGACACATTGCACCAAGGAACATGAGAACCAGGCAGACAGACGGATAGACAGTGGAGCGCAGTGGATTGCAGAGCAGGAAATGGTAGAAGACAGCTGAACGGGACAGGTGGACACACTGTGGCCCCACAGGCCGTAAGAGAGGGATCCGGCTCACTTCCCTAGAGGTTAAGGGTTAGGGTTCAGGTTCAGAGTGGGACATAGACTCACACTATGCCAAATCAAATCAAATCGATTTATATAGGCCTTCTTACATCAGCTGATATCTCAAAGTGCTGTACAGAAACCCAGCCTAAAACCCCAAACAGCAAGCAATGCAGGTGTAGAAACACGGTGGCTAGGAAAAACTCCCTAGAAAGGCCAAAACCGAGGAAGAAACCTAGAGAGGAACCAGGCTATGAGGGGTGGCCAGTCCTCTTCTGTCTGTGCCGGGTGGAGATTATAACAGAACATTGCCAAGATGTTCAAATTTTCATAAATGACCAACAAAGTCAAATAATAATAATCACAGTAGTTGTCGAGGGTGCAACAAGTCAGCACCTCAGGAGTAAATGTCAGTTGGCTTTTCATAGCAGATCATTAAGAGTATCTCTACCGCTCCTGCTGTCTCTAGAGAGTTGAAAACAGCAGGTCTGGGACAGATAGCACATCCGGTGAACAGGTCAGGGTTCCATAGCCGTAGGCAGAACAGTTGAAACTGGAGCAGCAGCACGACCAGGTGGACTGGGACAGCAAGGAGTGATCATGCCAGGTAGTCCTTAGGCATGGTCCTAGGGCTCAGGTCCTCTGAGAAAGAGAGAATTAGAGAGAGCATACTTAAATTCACACAGAACACCGGATAAGACAGGAGAAGTACTCGAGATATAACAGACTGACCCTAGCCCCCCGACACATAAACTACTGCAGCATAAATACTGGAGGCTGAGACAGGAGGGGTCAGGAGACACTGTGGCCCCATCCGATGACACCCCCGGACAGGGTCAAACAGGCAGGATATAACCCCACCCACTTTGCCAAAGCACAGCCCCCACACCACTAGAGGGAAATCTTCAACCACCAACTTACCATCCTGAGACAAGGCCGAGTATAGCCCACAAAGATCTCCGCCACGGCACAACCCAAAGGGGGGCGCCAACCCAGACAGGAAGATCACGTCAGTGACTCAACCCACTCAAGTGACGCACCCCTCCTAGGGACGGCATGGAAGAGCACCAGTAAGCCAGTGACTCAGCCCCTGTAATAGGGTTAGAGGCAGAGAATCCCAGTGAAAAAGCGTGTGCRAGCAAGGAGGCCTACAAACCTGACTCAGTTACACCAGCTCTGTCAGGAGGAATKGGCCAAAATTCACCCAACTTATTGTGGGAAGCTTGTGGAAGGCTACGCAAACGTTTGACCCAAGTTAAACAATTTAAAGGCAATGCTACCAAATACTAATTGAGTGTATGTAAACTTCTGACTCACAGGGAATGATGAAAGTAATAAAACCTCAAATAAATCATTCTCTATACTATTATTCTGACATTTCACATTCTTAAAACAAAGTGGCGATACGAACTGACCTAAGACAGGGAATTTTTACTAGGATTAAATGTTATTTTGCGAAGGTGTATGTAAACTTCTGACTTCAACTGTATATAAAGGGGTAAGGTGACTAGCCATCAGGATATATGATAAACAGAGTAGCAGCAGTGAATATGATGATTGTATGTGAGTGGGTGTGTGTGTGTAGAGTCAGTATAAGTGTATGTGCATATTGTGTGTGTGAGTAAATTATGGAGTGTTTGTGTGTGTGCTGGAGTGTCAGTGTGCGTGAGTATGTAGGACCCTGTGAGTGTTCATAGAGATTTTTATCAAATACAGGAGTCAACTCAGATAGTCCGTGTAGTCATTTTGTTAGCTATTTAGTTAGCCATTTAGCAGTCTTATGGCTTGGGTATAGAAGCTGTTCAGGAGCCTGTTGGTGTCAGACTTGATGCACCGGTACTGCTTGCCGTGCGGAAGCCCGAGAGAACAGTCTATGGCTTGGTGTCTGGAGTCTTTAACCATGCTCTGGGCCTTCTTTTCACACCGCCTGGATGGCCAGGTCCTGAATGTCAAGGAGCTCAGCCCCAGTGATGTACTGGGCTGTCTACACCACCCTCTGAAGCACCATTTTCAGTCCCAGGGTCCTAAGCTTGGTGACGAGCTCGGAGGGGACTATGGTGTTGAACGCTGAGCTGTAGTCAATGAACAGCATTCTCACATAAGTATTCCTCTTATCTAGATGGGTGAGGGCAGTGTGGAGTGCAATTGAGATTGCGTCATCTATGGAGCTGTTGGGACGGTATGCAAATTGGAGTTAGTCTGGGATCATGGAGTTGATGTGTTTGGGGGTACGGTTTGTCCCACTGAGTTATGAAGAGGATGGTGTTCAATGCAGACAATCTTTGGCCAACCTGTTTTCCCATAAATTCCTGCAGACTCATTGTGATAGCGGCACGATCAAATCCTCTCCCTGGTGTTATTTGCTTGGGCTTGTAGCATGGGAAACAGGAGAACACTCATAATGTTGTTTGGATGATAAAGACATAAGAGGAGCAGCTGCACACTGTAGGAAACTGCTGTATGCCGATTTGGAGAGCTATGAGAAAACAAGCAGGACACAATGACTTATTATGGTTTGACTTCAAGTTTCATCTTCCATCAAAGCATCATGGCTGGGGACAGTGGACGTGGAGTGTAGAATGACTACTAAAAGTATCCCCTGACAAAGTTTTACTTTAGCATATGTATCCTCCACTAGGGTTCAGATATCTTTTGTGCAATGCTTGCCCAAACTGAAAGCACATTTTTCCACAGCTCTTTACTCAAATCACTTTGACTCCTTGAGTTACCTTGAGTTAGTATGTTGGGGAATTGACAGTCCACCAGGAAGTGTGCCTAAACTTGCCACACTGTGACCTCCCGTAAATCTGCCAGAACTAAGGAGACTGAGAAGACACAGCCAGGCCCAACTCTGACTGACCGCTGAGGGAGGGGTGGGGGCTGGCCACTTCTACTGGGGAGCTCCATTTAGCATTCAGCCACATGCCAGCTGATTGCAGAGCTCTAAGTAAGCCAGCAGTTTAATCAAGCTTCATTCCTCCAACTCAAGTAATACTGTAATTCCAGAATCTGCCATCATTTTGAGATGTCCTTTATAAGCAACTGTTTGGAATGGGATACTTCGCAAAACAGCTGGCGTACCCATCTGTCGAGTAACTAAACACAGTTAATACTTCACAGTGACCTTTCTGTGTCTATGAATGAAAAAGATGTGTACCTACACACTGAAGAAAGCTGCAAAGCCAAAACGTCTGTGTACGCTATCCCTGATGCAGTGAAAATAATACAACAATCCAAAAATGTAGTAAGCTTTATGCAACATCTTTTTGAGTGCGGACCCATCACACCTTTTTATTTATCTGAATTCACAGATTTTATGCACCAACCAAACTTCTGGGAGAGCTCAATGGTCCCCTTTTGATGTCTATTGGCCTACAGAAGAGACTGCTAGTTTCATTTAGGAGCTTTAAAAAAAGCCTAGATGGCTACATGGCTCCCTGTTTTAATCAGATAGCACAATCAGCCCTGTCAACAGTCCATCCATCTTACTCTTAAACACAAAGCACTCTTAAAGATTTCTGTGCGTACGTACGTATGTACATTATAGTGCGTGAGTTGTAAACCTTAAAAGGGCCGTTAAGTGAGAGCATATGACCCCTGTTACTGTACAGTACCAGAAGGTCTGAATTACACAAGGCATGGAATCATTCATTCCTTTGAGCATTTAAAATTTCGCATAGTTTTGAGTGTTCGAGCTGAGAAATGTGTCAAACGCTCCTCAGCAGGGAGGTCTCCCCCTCACGTTGATAAAGTCTGCCAGATCCACCCAGCTCCGTTTACATCTCTAAGTCTGACTCAGTCAGATGATACCACCACTTTATTCTGAATGGTCGCGCATAACGCAGTAATAAAGTAGATGAAGTACAATGAATGGTATCCGCAAGGTCTCTAAGTGCCTTATATTATATGGCGATAACCATCTCATCAGGCACAACAGACATTGAAACAAGAAAACGTAGTTAGAACAGTTCATGTCAATGGAATCACTAACAATGTAGGTTTTGTTAGTTTTAAGACAGACACAGGATCTGCAAGTTTGTGAGTGATTGTTTAGAATTCATCTTGTTGTTGTGGCTTGGGTTAGTTGGATTGTGGCTAGACATCGCATAGGGGACGAGAAGAGGGAATGTCCCCCATTTGGTCTTTTATGACAATTTCACCACTAAGTAGTGGCTTGTGCTTTGTTTTGAGCTGTGTTTGTGTGATCAAGTCTATTTTGTTTATGGGTACAGTCAGACAGCTAGAGACCACCTCAGAGAGTGGTCTGTCAAATCTGCACCAGGGAGACCTAGTCTAACAATCTCATTCTGCAAGGGGTGGTATACAATGGTCTGGATCAGGATTAGCTTGCAGCTGGACTCATGCAGTATAAATATTGTGCTTTACACACTGTACATACTGTAAAATAGGCATAGGAAGAGGTTGTAGACCCATTTGTTTTGTTTGGGGGATGTGCTATTATTAGCCCAGCTCTGTCGATGAGGGAGACTGGTGTTTTTATGCCCTGAGCTGCAAAGCAACATTTCCAGAAACATCTTCCTCCACAACTATGTGTCGATGGGTGTGTTCCGTGAGTGTGGTGAGATTGTTTATGTGTATTTGTTTTGCGTGTAGTTTATTGCAATGAACTTTTCACCGTGAAGATGCTTCATAACTCATCTGTTCCTCTATTCAAGTCGGTGTGTGTGTGTTTGGGCATATGTGCGAAGCGTGCATGCGTATGGTGTCTACATTTCAAAACCTCAACTGTCCTTATCATCTGCTTACTGCCTCTCGTGAACCAGTGGAGTTGCTGCCAAAAATGTCCAATGGGTCCTCCACCCCATCTCTCCATCTGGGAAAGTATTCACCTCTCTGGGTCTGCATACTTCATTGTCTTCAGGGGGTGTCTCCCTCTCTCGCTCTCTTTTACTGCCGACTGAAGAGAACATCTGTATTTTCCACCTCCTCTCCCCTGTCCAGTGGTCTGAAGGTAGACCTTTACCCAGTGGTACACTACACCGCAGGAAAAGCACGCCTGGGTTTAGACCAGACAGCAGTCTGTGCCAGGATGTCGGACTCTGGGCGCACTTCATCTTTTGAAATGTGACCCGTATAGACTTACCTTAGCCTCAGATCCATGGAGCAGAGACAAGCACCGTCAAGGTCAACAGTTCATAAATTCATATCTCTTACTGTGGAAGAGGAAGAAAGGAGGAGACGTTGACTGTACACTGTACGGTATCTGTAACAAAGTAAGACAAAAGAAATATAGCAAGAACTAAATCCATCACAGAACTATGTATCATAATGGTTTTAAAAGACAAGATGGATCCACCCTAATAGCTACACCGCATGAGGTGAAAAATACTAGCAGGTGTGGAAGATAAGTTATCTGTCTACAAGGCTGTTTATGATCGGTATCTTCCTCTTATAGAGGTAGGGATGGACATTGTACAGTCACCCCCAACCCCCCCCCATTGCACACTGGGCCAAATCCTAACTTGAAATGTGCAGGCATCATTTTTGTGTAATCATGCATTGATGGCAATGATAGTCTTGAGCAAACTGACAAAATACTAGCGTGTAGACTAGATATCGAGGCTCCATCCTGCTGGACATGATCTGTTTAACATGATGCCAAATGAGGCAGCAATTACAGCCTATAACTCTTCAAGTTTGTTCCTGTGTTGAGGAGCCAGTTTCTTCACTTCTGCCCATCCTGCACGTCCACCCTTGACCTCTGTGAGGCAGCAGGAGGAGGAGGCTCAGGGGTTCAGGTCAATATGTGGCTGGGAGTTTCTCCTCAGGGGTAAGTGAAAACAGGTCTTTATGAGTTTAGACAGGCCACAGTCTGGCTGTTAGTTTAGCGGCTCATCTATCTTTCACTCTCTCGCCCCAAAATGTCAACTTGTTTTTTGTGCTGAAACTGCATCTCCTGTCCTGTCTCCTTTTTTAAACTATTTCTTTTTTTATTTGGTCATTTTCTGGTGTGTTTGTGTGTGTGTGTGGGGGGCATGAAACTCATATAATTTCATAGTTTGCTCGCATCCACCTTTGGGCTGCTACTCAAAATAAACTTTTTTTAAGTACACAAATACAAAGTATTGATCACCATGATCATACCACAAGAAGTAACAATAAATATAGCATGTAAAGGAAAAAAATCAACAAAAAGAAGTGAGCCTCCACCCCCAACCTCCCATCCCATTCCCCCAACCTCCCATCCCATTCCCCCAACCCCACCCATCCAGCATGTCTCCATCCAACAATCTACTTCCTGCCCCCCCACCCGCAAACCATGTTTTCCACGCCTTCACCCCCCCACCCCCATCAACTAAGGTTGCTTGTCAATGACCCCTCCCCCCATACCACCAATATATACTGTATATTTTATTTGTATGTTTGGGCTTTATAGATTTTGGGCTTTATCTGAGATTATTCTTTACAAAGTCAAGTGTATTTGAGCCAACATATTATTTTGCAAAAGTGCAGCCTGCCAGCAGCAATTGTCTCAGATTTATTGAGATTCAAGGAGCTATCATCGTTAAGCAACATAGTAGATGCAAAGCATTGAATATTTACATTCATGCATTTCGAAATTAATTTTGTAACTTTGTCCCAGAAGCATTTAACTACAGGGCACTCCCACGTCAGATCAGTCGTTTCAGGAGTCCAGATCATTTATTTATAAATACCCTCATTGGATGGTTCGGTAGTTGTGAGAGACTCCATAGGCCAGCATAGCTGACCTAAGTTGTAAATATAGAAAAAAGTTGTCAAATCTTGGAATGTTCTCAAACCATTTTTGTCCGTGATGTCGGCAAGGGTACGAATTCCACATTTGAACCATTGAGGGGATGCAAAAGGCTGCCCTCCAGATCGCAAGGCATTATAATGAAATATTGGAGAATGGGCATGCCATTTTGATTCCCAGTTACATTGTTTTAACATTTTGCACCAAATAGAGATTGTGTGAGCAATAATAGGAACAAAGTGTAGAAGACCACCTCTTCCAGGTCAATAGGAGACAACATATATCTCTCTAAACTCAGCCAGGGTGCGGAAGAATCATGTCTAAACCAATTTAGGATGGGACGAAATGCTAGTGCCTGGAAATACAATTTAAAGTTTGGTATGGATAGTCCTCCTATTTCGTTCTCTCTCTTGTAAATGTGTTAATTTTATGTGGGATCACTTACCTTTCCATGTACATTTTTAAACCGCACTCTGGATTTTATCCCAATAACCAGAAGAGGGAGACAACTACTAAAATTCAGCCGTGGCAATATATTCATTTTGACAATAGCTATTCTGCCAGTTAAAGTAACTTATTTCAATTGACTGATTTCCTTATTAAATCAAATGTTATTAGTCACATGCGACGAATACAACAGGTATGGACCTTACAGTGAAATGCTTACTTACGAGCCCCTAACCGACATTGTGTAACAGTATAACTTTAGTACCGTCCCCTCGCCCCAACACGGGCGCGAACCAGGGACCCTCTGCACACATCAACAACGGTCGCCCACGAAGCATCGTTACCCATCGCTCCACAACGGCCGCGGCCCTTGCAGAGCAAGGGGCAACACTACTAATAGGTTTCAGTTTAAACATCGTTTAAACATTCACAGTGCATGTTGGAAAAAGTATGTGAACCCCTAGGCTAATGACTTCTCCAAAAGCTAATTGGAGTCAGCTAACCTGGAGTACAATCATTGAGACGAGATTGGAGATGTTGGTTAGAGCTGCCCTCCCCTATAAAAAACACTCACAAAATTTGAGTTTGCTTTTCACAAGAAGCATTGCCTGATGTGAACCATGCCTCAAACAAAGAGATCTCAGAAGACCCAAGATTAAGAATTGTTGACTTGTATAAAGCTGGAAAGGGTTACAAAAGTATATATAAAAGCCTTGATGTTCATCAGTCAAAATCAAATCAAAATCAAATGTATTTGTCACATACACATGGTTAGCAGATGTTAATGCGAGTGTAGCGAAATGCTTGTGCTTCTAGTTCCGACCATGCAGTAATATCTAACAAGTAATATAACCTAACAACAACTATCTTATACACACAAGTGTAAAGGAATTAATACGAATATGTACATAAAAATATATGAATGAGTGATAGACGAACGGCATAGGCAAGATGCAGTAGATGGTATAGAGTACAGTATATACATATGAGATGAGTAATGTAGGGTATTAAAACATTATATAAAGTGCCATTGTTTAAAGTGGCTAGTGATACATTGCATCAAGATGGCAAGATGCAGTAGATGGTATAGAGTACAGTATATACATATGAGATGAGTAATGTAGGGTATGTAAGCATTATATAAAGTGGCTAGCGATAAATTGATTACATCAATTTTTCCATTATTAAAATGGCTAGAGTTGAGTCAGTATGTTGGCAGCAGCCACTCAATGTTAGTGATGGCTGTTTAAAAGTCTGATGGCCTTGAGATAGAAGCTGTTTTTCAGTCTCTCGGTCCCCGCTTTGATGCACCTGTACTGACCTCGCCTTCTGGATGATAGCGGGGTGAACAGGCAGTGGCTCGGGTGGTTGTTGTCCTTGATGATCTTTTTGGCCTTCGTGTGACATCGGGTGGTGGAGGTGTCCTGGAGGGCAGGTAGTTTGCACCCGGTGATGCGTTGTGCAGACCTCACTACCCTCTGGAGAGCCTTACGGTTATGGGCGGAGCAGTTGCTGTACCAGGCGGTGATACAGCCCGACAAGATGCTCTCGATTGTGCATCTGTAAAAGTTTGTGAGTGTTTTTGGTGACAAGCCGAATTTCTTCAGCCTCCTGAGGTTGAAGAGGCGCTGCTGCGCCTTCTTCACCACGCTGTCTGTGTGGGTGGACCATTTCAGTTTGTCCGTGATGTGTACGCCGAGGAACTTAAAACTTTCCACCCTCTCCACTACTGTCCCGTCAATGTAGATAGGGGGCTGCTCCCTCTGCTGTTTCCTGAAGTCCACGATCATCTCTTTTGTTTTGCTGACATTGAGTGAGAGGTTATTTTCCTGACACCACACTCCGAGGGCCCTCACCTCCTTCCTGTAGGCCGTCTCGTCGTTGTTGGTAATCAAGCCTACCACTGTAGTGTCGTCTGCAAACTTGATGATTGAGTTGGAGGCGTGCATGGCCACGCAGTCGTGGGTGAACAGGGAGTACAGGAGAGCGCTGAGAACCCACCCTTGTGGGGACCCAGTGTTGAGGATCAGCGGGGTGGAGATGTTGTTACCTACCCTCACCACCTGGGGGTGGCCCGTCAGGAAGTCCAGGACCCAGTTGCACAGGGCGGGGTCGAGACCCAGGGTCTCGAGCTTAATGATGAGTTTGGAGGGTACTATGGTGTTAAATGCTGAGCTGTAATCGATGAACAGCATTCTTACATAGGTATTCCTCTTGTCCAAATGGGTTAGGGCAGTGTGCAGTGTGATGGCGATTGCGTCTTCTGTGGACCTATTGGGGCGGTATGCAAATTGGAGTGGGTCTAGGGTGTCAGGTAGGGTGGAGATGATATGGTCCTTGACTAATCTCTCAAAGCACTTCATGATGACGGAAGTGAGTGCTACGGGGCGGTAGTCGTTTAGCTCAGTTACCTTAGCTTTCTTGGGAACAGGAACAATGGTGGCCCTCTTAAAGCATGTGGGAACAGCAGACTGGGATAAGGATTGATTGAATATGTCCGTAAACACACCAGCCAGCTGGTCTGCGCATGCTCTGAGGACACGGCCGGGGATGCCGTCTGGGCCTTCAGCCTTGCGAGGGTTAACACGTTTAAATGTTTTACTCACGTTGGCTATAGTGAAGAAGAGCCCGCAGGTTTTGGTAGTGGGCCGTGTCTGTGACACTGTATTGTCCTCAAAGCGAGCAAAAACGTTCTTAGTCTGTCTGGGAGCAAGACATCGTGGTCCGCAACAGGGCTGGTTTTTCTTTTGTAGTCCGTGATTGACTGTAGTCCGTGATTGACTGTAGACCCTGCCACATACCTCTCGTGTCTGAGCCATTGAATTGCGACTCCACTTTGTCTCTATACTGACGCTTAGCTTGTTTGATTGCCTTGCTGAGGGAATAGCTACACTGTTTGTATTCGGTCATGTTTCCGGTCACCTTGCCCTGGTTAAAAGCAGTGGTTCGCGCTTTCAGTTTTGCACGAATACTGCCATCAATCCACGTTTTCTGGTTGGGGAATGTTTTAATAGACGCTGTGGGGACAACATCACCGATGCACTTGCTAATAAACTCGCTCACCGAATCAGCTTATTCGTCAATGTTGTTGTTCGCCGCAATGCGGAACATATCCCAGTCCACGTGATTGAAGCAATCTTGAAGCGTGGAATCCAATTGGTCGGACCGGCGTTGAATAGACCTGAACCGGAAGCTTCCTGTTTTAGTTTCTGTCTATAGGCTGGGAGCAACAAAATGGAGCCGTGGTCAGCTTTTCCAAAGGAAGGGCGGGGGAGGGCCTTATATGCTTCGCGGAAGTTAGAATAACAGTGGTCTAGGGTTTTGCCAGCCCTGGTAGCACAATCGATATGCTGATAGAATTTGGGGAGCCTTGTTTTGAGATTAGCCTTGTTAAAATCTCCAGCTACAAAAAATGCAGCCTCAGGATATGTGGTTTCCAGTTTACATAGAGTCGAATTAAGTTCTTTCAGGGCCATCGATGTGTCTGCTTGGGGGGGAATATACACGACTGTGATTATGATCGAAGAGAATTCTCTTGGTAGATAGTGAGGTCGGCATTTGATTGTGAGGAATTCTAAGTCAGGTGAACAAAAGGACTTGAGTTCCTGTATGTTGTTATGATCACAACACGTCTCGTTAATCATAAGGCATGATTAACCCTTCTTCTTACAAGAGAGATGCTTGTTTCTGTTGGCGCAATGCGTGAAGAAACCAGGTGGCTGTACCGACTCAGATAGCATGTCTCGAGTGAGCCATGTTTCCGTGAAACAAAGAACGTTACAGTCTCTGATGTCTCTCTGGAATGCTACCCTTGCTCGGATTTTGTCTACCTTGTTGTCAAGAGACTGGACATTGGCGAGTAGTATGCTCGGGAGCGGTGCACGATGTGTCCGTCTACGGAGCCTGACGAGAAGACCGCTCCGTCTGCCCCTTCTACGGCGCCGTTGTTTTGGGTCGCCGGCTGGGATCCGATCCATTGTCCTGGGTGGTAGGCCAAACAGAGGATCCGCTTCAGGAAAGTCGTATGCCTGGTCGTAATGTTGGTGAGTTGACGTTGCTCTTATATCCAATAGTTCCTCCCGACTGTATGTAATAAAACCTAATATTTTCTGGGGTAACATTGTAAGAAATAACACATTAAAAAAACTAAATACTGCATAGTTTCCTAGGAACGCGAAGCAAGGTGGCCATCTCTGCCGGCGCACGGTAAGACAAATTGTCTATAAATGGAGGAAGTTCAGCACTGTTGCTACTCTCCCTAGTAGTGGCCGTCCTGCAAAGATGACTGCAAGAGTATAGCGCAGAATGTTCAATGAGGTTAAGAAGAATCCTAGAGTGTCAGCTAAAGACTTACAAAAATCTCTGGAACCTGCTAACATCTATGTTGACGAGTCTACGATACGTAAAACACTAAACAAAACAAGAATGGTGTTCATGGGAGGACACCACGGAAGAAGCCACTGCTGTCCAAAAAAACATTGCTGCACGTCTCAAGTTCGCAAAAGAGCATCTGGATGCTCCACAGCGCTACTGGCAAAATATTCTGTGGACAAATGAAACTAAACTTGAGTTGTTTGGAAGGAACACACAACACTATGTGTGTAGAAAAAAAGGCACAGCACACCAACATCAAAACCTCATCCCAACTGTAAAGTATGGTGGAGGGAGCATCATGGTTTGGGGCTGCTTTGCTGCCTCAAGTCCTGGACAGCTTGCTATCATCGATGGAAAAATGAATTCCCAAGTTTATCAAGACATTTTGCTGGAGAATGTAAGGCTATCTGTCCGCCAATTGAAGCTCAACAGAAGTTGGACAACGAACCAAAACACAGAAGTAAATCAACAGAATGGCTTCAACAGAAGAATATACGCCTTCTGGAGTGGCCCAGTCAGAGTCCTGACCTCTATCCGATTTGAGATGCTGTGGCATGATTTCAAGAGACCGGTTCACACCAGACATCACAAGAATATTGCTGAACTGAAACAGTTTTGTAAAGAGGAATGGTCCAAAATTCCTCCTGACCGTTGTGCAGGTCTGATCCGCAACTACAGAAAACGTTTGATTGAGTTTATTGCTGCCAAAAGAGGGTAAACCAGTTATTAAATCCAAGGGTTCACATACTTTTCCACCCTGCTCTGTGAATGTTTACACGGTGTGTTCAATAAAGACATGAAAATGTATAATTGTTTGTGTGTTATTAGTTTAAGCAGACTGTGTTTGTCTATTGTTGTGACTTAGATGAAGATCAAATTTTATGACCAATTTATGTAGAAGTCCAGATAATTCCAAAGGGTTCACATACTTTTTCTTGCCACTGTGTATATATATATATGTAATACAGTACACTCAAATAACTAGCTTGTCCTGTGTGTCTTTATATGTTGAGGTGTGGTGCAGAGCTGTCAGTGTGCTCACAACAGTCACAGGCTTACGGAGGTGCCTCTCATGCCAAGTGTTAACGGTGGTGTTCGCTAAAATGGCCGACTCTTGTCATCACCTAGTTAAATGAAGGTTAAATAAAACATTTAAAATAAAAATCACAAGGCGGCAACATCGCGTCCCTGCTATGTGTAGTGTCATCCAGGCCTGTATTTATCATACTACAGGTTTTACACCAGGCTGTAATTCAGCTAGCGGCTGGGACTACTTGTCCTTCGGTCATCAGGAGAGACGCGTGAATTTAATATTTTCCCGGCAGCACGTTTCCATTTCACCTTGAGTCAATTATGTTTTATGGGTAAGCTGTTGAAAATGAATAAAGGAACTTTGGAATAGATTTTGAGCTATATTTGAAGATGATCCTTGAGTTTTCAGTAGACATGCAACAAGAGACTTTCAAAGTTATGGACTCAACTTTGTCTTATCACTCCTCTTCACTGCATGGATTCCATTCTGTATCCAGCTGCTGCCGACCTTGATGCCCTTCCACAGTCATGGGAACCCTAACCCTAACCACGCCACAAAAACCCACAGCACATTTTTGTGACCATAAAAGGTTGTCTTATGTTATTGCAGTACCTATGCCAGGAGAAACATCACCATTCTGTCTGTACTGGCCTCCTGGCAGTCATTATATAGCAATATGAATGTGTGTGGGGGGAAAAGCTGCAAATGTGCTTTCAGTGCCTGATTGTGCATCAACGCAACAGGCAGCTTGAGTGCGTGAATTAGTCATGTTACTGTTCAAGATCACTCAGGCTGCTGGGGGAACCTGCCAAGGCCACCACAGAACTCTACCATCCCCCCCCCCCTCCCCCCACACCACACACACACACACACACACCACAACACACACTGTGCAGATGGCCTGAATCTCTTGAATCAACCTCTTTAATTTGGAATCTCATCAGACTAAAGACCCCAGTGCA
Organism: Salvelinus sp. IW2-2015; assembly: GCF_002910315.2. NCBI lineage: Eukaryota > Metazoa > Chordata > Actinopteri > Salmoniformes > Salmonidae > Salvelinus > Salvelinus sp. IW2-2015. The sequence goes on along the minus strand of NC_036860.1, from coordinate 38,705,111 downwards.
GAGTTTGTCATGATTGACAGTGGAGACAATGGGTAATCATCATCACCCTCCTTTCTCTTCTTGTCTTCTTGCCATGCGTATTCCGTGGCCTGGGATTTGTAATGGAATGGAACATAGTACAACCACTCTTAGTTCATCTATTGATACTGAATGATACCTACTGTATATATGTGGGAATTATATTTCTTACGAGATTGAAAACATAGCCAGGGAGAGAGAAGATTCGAAATTGACAATGTCCTAGTGGTTGATCAAGGGAAAGCACGTCAGACCTATGCTTAGAATCACCTTCATGAACTGCAGTGTTTTGTGTACATGGCAGCGACTAACCCTCCTAAAAAATGAGCTCATTCAATTGGATTTGTGAAACTTACAATTTGATTTGAGTTGAAAAGAACAGTGTAAACACATTTTATAACAGTGTAACAACTGTGTTTTAGGGTCTCTCTGATCTGTTCATTCCCTTGTCTGTCTCTTGGCATCCCACCTCAGGTCTTGCAATGTTCCATGATTCGCAGCACACATTCCGCGTGTCAACAAACACCTTCACGCTGATGTCACATTCATTACTCAGAAAACTGGAGGAAAAACGCGACTTTTAGGCCATAAATGTTAATTCCACTTATTAATAACCACATGCACATGGCATAATTTCATGTAGCATTTTATTTTATTTTATGCCAAGTCAACAATGCACACTTTGATGTAGTCTGTAGCTGAATGACAGACAATGTTTACCCAGACAACATAGTGATGTATTTTTCATAGATGGGTCGGGATTCACTGGTGGTTTGCAGCTAATTCTTTTTTGGGTTGTGTCCTAAGACCGGAGTGCTGTCTAGAACCCATTTTGTTTGTGTACTTGGTGTGTCACAAGGGAACTCAAAAAGCTACAATGGTTCTCAACCACCAAAAAGTTTGGGAACCAGTTCCATAGAGTTACGCCAGACAGACAACATAAAGTGCTTTGAGAATTTGTGTGAAATGCTATGGAAATGCCATGTACATAAAACACTGCAGTTCATGAAGGTGATTCTAAGCATAGGCCTGACGTGCAGGATATCCCTGGCTATGTTTTCAATTTCGTAAGAAATATAATTCCCACATATACAGTTGAAGTTGGAAGTTTACACACCTTAACCAAATACATTTAAACTCAGTTTTTCATCATTCCTGACATTTAATCCTAGTAAAAAGTCCCTGTTTTAGGTCAGTTAGGATCACCACTTTTTTTTCATAATGTGAAATGTCAGAATAATAGTAGAGAGAATGATTTATTTCAGCTTTTATTTCTTTCATCACATTCCCAGTGGGTCAGAAGTTTACATACACTCAATTAGTATTTGGTAGCAATGCCTTTTAAATTGTTTAACTTGGGTCAAATGTTTCAGGTAGCCTTCCACAAGCTTCCCACAATAAGTTGGGTGAATTTTGGCCCATTCCTCCTGACAGAGCTGGTGTAACTGAGTCAGGTTTGTAGGCCTCTTGCTCGCACACGCTTTTTTATGGGATTCTCTGCCTCTAACCCTATTACAGGGGCTGAGTCACTGGCTTACTGGTGCTCTTCCATGCCGTCCCTAGGAGGGGTGCGTCACTTGAGTGGGTTGAGTCACTGACGTGATCTTCCTGTCTGGGTTGGCGCCCCCCCTTGGGTTGTGCCGTGGCGGCGATCTTTGATGGCAACTCCAATACCTTGAGGATGAACCAGACTTGTGGAGGTCTACAATTGTTTTCTGAGGTCTTGGCTGATTTATTTTGATTTTCCCATGATGTCAAGCAAAGAAGGTACTGAGTTTGAAGGTAAGCCTTGAAATACATCCACAGGTACACCTCCAATTGACTCAAATGATGTCAATTAGCCTATCAGAAGCTTCTAAATCTTATGACTAATTTTCTGTTTAAAGGCACAGTCAACTTAGTGTATGTAAACTTCTGCCACTGGAATTTGTGATACAGTGAATTATAAGTGAAATAATCTGTCTGTAAACAATTGTTGGAAAAATGACTTGTGTCATGCACAAAGTAGATGTCCTAACCGACTTGCCAAAAACATAGTGGTTGAAAAACGAGTTTTAATGACTCCAACCTAAGTGTATGTAAACTTCCGACTTCAACTGTATACAGTAGGTATCACACAGTATCAGTAGATGAACTAAGAGTGGTTGTACTATGTTCCATTCCATTACAAATCCCAGGGCATTTTAGGACATGACAGCCTGGGCCTGGGCATGTTGGCAGAGAGACGGGCACCGGGCAGCAGGCAGCGGCAAGGCTGTCCTGTCAGAGGTGGTGGACCGTGGTGGGTGTCGCTGTCAAGCACTGGAGCGGGCCAGTGGCGGTGCCGTTTGAACACATGGCTGATGCCAAGTCTCAGAGCTGCCTGACAGAGAAGGACACTTTGGCCAGGAGTTAGTAGAATTGGCAAAGGAGGAGGGAAGTTTTTTTTTCTCTGGCAACGAGAGAAGCTTGATGGTCAGGGAGGCTGCCAGGCAAGCTTCACATCACTCTCTTTCACTCTTCCTCTATCTATCTCTCTTTCTCTCTCTCGCCGTCATTTTCTCCATTTCTCACCTCCCTCTCACTACTTTCTTTCCCTCTCTCCAGCCTGTATGTCATCTCAGCACAGGGCGTTTGCTGTCTCTCCATCCTGTGTCACCATGCCGCTGTGCTGCTGCTTTGACTGGCACACTTCATAATGTCCCAGCCACTACATGAACCCTCTCTCTGTCTCTTACAACAACACAGTCTGACCCAACACACTGTGTGTTTGTTTTTATCTTTTGTGCTAGTCTGGCTTGAAAATGTGTATCTTCTTAAGCCAAACCATATGCCAAACCATGTCCTCTACTATTGGAATTGCATTATTGCAAATGCACACCATTGCACTGGGAATTGGTATGGATGTATTGAAAGGACAAAGGTATGAGTCTCATCTGTTTCTGCTAACTTGAGAGATAATATGGTATCTCTCACTTAAAGCAACAAGCTACAATGTATTACTAACTGTTACCTCTCTCTCTCTCCCCCTTCTCCCTTTTTATTTTTCTTCATTTTTTCTTTTTTCTTTCTTTCTTTCTTTCTTTCTTTCTTTCTTTCTTTCTTTCTTTCTTTCTTTCTTTCTTTCTTTCTTTCTTTNTCTTTCTTTCTTTCTTTCTTTCTTTCTTTCTTTCTTTCTTTCTTTCTTTCTTTCTTTCTTTCTTTCTTTCTTTCTTTCTTTCTTTCTTTCTTTCTGTCTCTGTTCCCAGAATGTATGAACTGCACTGGCTATACTGATATGAACAATAGACTGAGTATCCTTGAGTCCAAGGTAAGCTTGCATCAAGCAAACATGTTATTTAAACAGTACTGCATACATTAACCTATTAACAAGGCCTCATATCTCATATCTGAACACACAAATATTACTTTGTTTTGTGACAGATTGTGTTACTGGAGGAGGCAGGACCACCACCTCCCCCATTCAGATACTCCCCAGATAGGTCTTCAGATAACGAGGTGGGAGCACCCCAGCCCACCCTCATCCCTCCCCCCACCATTGGCCTACCGGGTGAGGGACTTTACTGCAGGACCTCATTGAACCTCAGATGGTTAACTATTCACTTTTCTTCCTCCATAGTTTTACATGGCAGCTATTTGACTCTGTTGTTATCAATTTACAGAAAAGTGCACCAAGATTAAAAAGAAAAGTGTCTGAATCAGGTGGGATTCTGACTGAGTTAACTAGTTTTTGTTCAAGGAGCAAGAGGCCCCCCAGGACCAGTTGGACCCCAAGGTGTGGTGGGACCCCTTGGACGCACCGGAGAGACAGGCCTCGTAGGGAAATCTGGACCCATGGGACCCAGAGGTATAAGTCTTACCCTCACATCTGTATCACACCCATACACTACCACTTAAGCTACCAAGCAGTTTGGCACTTGCACATACATTCGATTAGTATGTTGTGTGTAAAGACAGTGTTGTGTTGAGGCAGACTGTGCTGTGGTTCCCACAGGGCCCGAGGGCCAGCGAGGAGCCCCAGGGGAGAGAGGTGCACCTGGGCCAGCGGGGTCTCCGGGGCCAGCCTCTCCCTTCTCTCACAGAGGAGATGTGTTTGGTCTGAGGGAGCTGGGCCAGTGTGAGTATCCCTGTTACACTAAGAAATTAAATCCAAGAACTACACCAAGAAATGAAAGCCATAAGCCCTATGGGGATACTAGTTTTATTTATATGACTGATGGTTCATTCTGAAAGTGTTTCAGGAGTCTCATGTGATTTTTGACCCCTTTCTTGCCATTGGCAGTTTGACAGTTAGGACATTTTGGAATATCCATTATTTCAGGGCCATCTGCCAAACATATATGTGGAGATCTTGTTTCAAAGGTAAGTTACTGATAGCAATCCATTGATAATATTTGGAGACATTACTCTCTCACCTATTTCCTCTACCAACTGGGGGACATATTATGGAAGGAAGAAAAACATGTCATGACACCCCTTAAAGCCAATTGACATGCATAGTGCAGTTTCACCTATAGCACGGAGTTCACGGACCATTTATGAAGTTATAGGGCCTGTGTACAGTATAGTTCAGCATGCCAGGTGTCCCATTGGCCCATATCTGGGAAGTCCATCAGTGGAACAGCCCTCTCTTTGCCTGTTAAAACTCTCTGTTCCTAATCAAAGAACCCTCATTGGACAACAGGCAACAGGTCTGCCAAGAGCTATAATATAGTCACACTCAGAGGAAAAATGAGAGTTTAGTTAAGCATACTGAGCCCTCACAAGGCCTTGGAAAAAGTCCTATACCTGTATCAGTCAAGCAAGAGTCCCCATAAAGCCTGTCAGTTGGCCGCTGTGTGGATGATTCGAATGTTCCTGTAATCCTGGAGTCTTATTACCTTCTTCCTGTAGTAGTATTAGCTGTGTGAGACATGTGAAGTCTAATAGTGAATAATTGTTACAGCTAGAAATAAATATGCACGCTAAGGGAGAAGGACAATATAGGACAGGCCAGGGCAATTATTTTCCATGAAGGGCCACATTAGAATATATTTTGGCCATCGCGGGCCAGAATCATATTACAGGATTATACATCATGAGACTGTGTTGACAGCTCAACATTACATGTCAACTAGTCAGTGTGAGGAGTGGAGTCTCTGATGGGCATTGACTAGAGCAGTGGAGTCTCTGATGGGCATTGACTAGAGCAGTGGAGTCTCCGATGGGCATTGACTAGAGCAGTGGAGTCTCTGATGGGCATTGACTAGAGTAGTGGAGTCTCTGATGGGCATTGACTAGAGCAGTGGAGTCTCTGATGGGCATTGACTAGAGCAGTGGAGTCAGGTATAGTTTCTGACGTCGCTATGCGCAGGATTGCTGAGAGGTGAGAGCCAGTAAGAGATGACATGTGCCTTGACTTGTTGTATTTCATCACTGAAAAGGTCTGTTCACATACATAGGTTGACCCAAAAAGTACAAACATCTTCTGAGCATGACTCCTAATCTTTGGAAAGTTTTGTTCATCGAGAGATGCATAGAACCTCGTCAGTGACATTGTTTTTAATAGTTCTCCAATTACAGCATCAGACTGAAGATCGATAAACTCAAGTTGCAGGTCAGTGGGAGCGTTATTCACATTGCAGGTGAAAGGAGAGGAAACCAACACTTTGAAAACTCACCGTTCAAAGCACACAGCAGCAATGTATATTTATCCCGCTGGTCATCTGATAGGGAACAGACTAGTAGTGTCGGAAGGTGGGTGAGATTGTTGGCTTCTACTTGGCGGGTCAGGAGGAGTAATTTTCCCTTGAAGGCTTTGACAAGGCTGCACATCTGATGTGCAAAAAGGCCCTTCCCTTGTAGTTTGGAATTCAGCTCATCTGTAATTTCAAAGTCTGGGGTTATGCCTCGTAAGAATATTAACAACTGCGCCGTGTCACGTGCATCACTGCTCTCATCAAGGGCCAAGGAGAAAAAGGTGAAATCCTTTACCTTGTCTTTCAACTGCTGTTCCATATTCTCAGTGATGTCCTCAACATGCTGTGTCACTGTTGGTCTTGACAGGGAAACATTTTCAAACAGCTCTTTCTTGTCGGGGCAAAGTAGTGCTGCAGAGTCAATTAAACATTCTTTAATGAATTTGCCTTCGGCAAATGGCTTGATATGTTTAACAATTTTGTGTGGCAGTACATAGCTAGCTCTCGCACTATCTGCAATGAACCTATCTTGCACTGACTCTATGCACACTCACAAGACTATATATACACACACACTATATACACACTCCCTCACAAACACTACACTGACACTCTCACATAAAACCCACACACATTCACATAAACTACATATGCACCAGAGTATGTGAGCGGAGTTGAGCGGTTGGAAATCCCACTCCGTGGATCTGGCGCTCCACATCCTTTCCAACTGCTCTGCTAAAAACCGCTCCATGCTCACAGTGTAAAGACCGTCCTGGGAAGAAGTTGACCAAAACGCAGCGTGGTAAGTGTTCATGTTATAAATTGAATCAAAACTGAACACTAAACAAAATAACAACGAGGAAGAATGAAAACAAAACAGTTCTGTCAGGTAATACACACAAAACAGAAAACAACTACCCACAAACACAGGTGGGAAAAGGCTACCTAAGTATGGTTCTCAATCAGAGACAACGATAGACAGCTGCCTCTGATTGAGAACCACACCCGGCCAAACACATTGAACTAGACAACATAGAACACAACATAGAATGCCCACCCCAACTCACGCCCTGACCAACCAAAATAGAGACATAAAAAGGATCTCTAAGGTCAGGGCGTGACACACAGGAAATAATTCAAAATTCACTCCATTCATTAAAATAACAATTTAACCAACAGCAATCTATTTTTGTGACTAACTGGACCTACCATTTGGTTTTGAAGTATTTAACTTCCCCTTTTACGGGATCATTTTCCTAAACAACCGCTGAATTGCAGGGCGCAAAATATTACTAAAAATATTTATAATCATGCAATCACAAGTGAAATATACCAAAACACAGCTTAGCTTGTTGTTAATCCACCTATCGTGTCAGATTTTGAAAATATGCTGTACAGCGAAAGAAATCCAAGCCTTTGTGAGTGTATCAATCAATGCTAGAACAGTTAGCCTTATATTAGCTTGGTTAGCTTGGTCACGAAAGTCAGAAAAGCAATCAAATGAATCAAATGAAAATGGAGAGCTACCCTTCTCGCACGCAGGAACTATTCAGAGGACACCTGACTAGTTTTGAAAAATCTCGCTAATTTTTCAAAATAAAAGCCTGAAAGTATGTCTAAAGCCTGGTCACAGCCTGAGGAAGCCATTGGAAAATGAATCTGGTTGATACCCCTTTAAATGGAAGAAAGACGGGCCAGGAAACACAGATAAAAAATTTAAAAATCACTTCCGGGTTAGATTTTCTCAGGTTTTCGCCTGCAGAATCAGTTTTGTTATACTCACAGACAATATTTTGACCGTTTTGGAAACTTTGGAGTGTTTTCTATCCTAATCTGTAAATCATATGCATATTCTACGATCTGGACCTGAGAAATAGTCCGTTTACCTTGGGAACGTTATTAAAAATAAAATAAAAAATCTGACCCCTAGCGTCAAGAGGTTAAACAAAACCATATGGATTTTAATGAAAAGTAGTTGAATAAACATGAAAAGGTAAACGTAAGAGGCTCACGTAAGAAGCTCACAATCGGCTGCACAACCGATTGGCAAATTTACCTGAAATTGAGAAATCATGTGACTAAACTGAATAAAAAGAAGAAGAAACTACACTATGAAACAAAGGTAAATGACATAAAGAATGATAGTATAATGTTTTAGAGCACCTTTAATGAAATGTTGGGGGAAAAGGCAAACTCGGCTCCATTGAATCAGATGGCTCATTCATTACAAAACCGACTGATATTGCCAACTACTTTTTTTCTTTACCAAGATTAGCAAACTTAGGCATGACATGCCAGCAAAAAACACTGACACTACACATCCAAGTATATTTGACCAAATTATGAAAGACAAGAATTGTCATTTTAAATTCTGTAAAGTGAGTGCGGAAGAGGTGAAAAAAATATTGTTGTCTATTAACAATGACAAGCCACTGGGGTCTGACAACTTGGGTGGAAAATTACTGAGGGTAATAGCAGATGATATTGCCACTCCTATTTGCCATATCTTCAATTTAAGCAGACTAGAAAGTGTGTTCCCTCAGGCCTGAAGGGAAGCAAAAGTTCTTCCGCTACCTAAGAAATGCAAAGCACCCTTTACTGGCTCAAATAGCCGACCAATTAACCTGTTACCAACCCTTAGTAAACTTTTGGAAAAAATTGTGTTCGACCAGATACAATGCTATTTTACAGTAAACAAATTGACAACAGACTTTCAGCACGCTTATAGGGAAGGACATTCAACAAGCACAGCACTTACACAAATGACTGAGGATTGGCTGAGAGAAATTTATGATAAAAAGATTGTGGGGGCTGTTTTGTTAGACTTCAGTGCAGCTTTTGACATTATCGATCACAGTTTGCTGCTGAAGAAATGTATGTGTCATGGCTTTACACCCCCTGCTATATTGCGAATAAAGAGTTACCTGTCTAATAGAACACAGAGGGTGTTCCTTAATGGAAACCTCTCCAACATAATCAAGGTAGAATCAGGAATTCCCCAGGGCAGCTGTCTAGACCCCTTACTTTTTTCAACCTTTACTAACAACATGCCACTGGCTTTGAGTAAAGCCAGTGTGTCTATGTACGTGGCTGAAATGACTGCAACACTTAACAAAGAGCTGCAGTTAATTCAGAATGGGTGGCAAGAAATAAGTTAGTCCTAAATATTTCTAAAACTAAAAGCATTGTATTTGGGATAAATCATTCACTAAACCCTAAACCTCAACTAAATCTGGTCATAAATCATGTGGAAATTGAGCAAGTTGAGGTGACTAAACTGTTTGGAGTGACCCTGGCACTATCAACAAGGCAGATCCTACGGGCTCTAGTTTTGTCGCACCTGGACTACTGTTCAGTCGTGTGGTCAAATGCCACAAAGAGGTACTTAGGAAAATTGCAATTGGCTCAGAACAGGGCAGCACTGCTAGCCCTTAGATGTACACAGAGAGCAAACATTAATAATATGCATGTCAATCTCTGGCTAATCTCTGGAGCAGCAGGGACTGTGAAGCAACACAAACATAGGCACAGACACATGCATACAAACACACATGATAACATACGCACTACACACACGTACACATGGATTTTGTGTTGTTGATATGTGGTACTGGAGTATGGGCCTGAGGGCACACACTTAGTGTGTTGTGAATTCTGTAATGAATGTATTTTAATATTTAAAAAATTGTATAACTGCCTTAACTTTTCAGGACCCCAGGAAGAGTAGCTGCTGCCTTGGCACCAGCTATTTGGGATCCATAATAAATGCAAATACAAATTTCAAATAGGCTACATGCATATAAACATTCTAAATAGGCCAAGAGCCAGACAGGGAGCCTATTAGCTGCTGAAAATGAATTATTTAGGCTATATTATTTCTATTATTTCAAGGCTATAGCCTACAAATAAATACATTGTGAAGCAATTGCGAGTGCAACACAATTGGCTAGTAGGGACATAAAGCGCTCAACATTTAAACATGTTGTTGTATTAAATCATTATAGTCTATAAATTGGGCATATAGGCTGTGCCTTACTTAGAATAAAATACAAATTAAACGAAAAACGACTTATTAGTGCCTTTTGAATTCATTTTCAGAAACTTGAGTTTGGCCAGTCTGTGGCTACAGGCTCATGCAATGCAGCAGATAATATTGTATTTTTCTATAGATAGGCCTACAGGTTTTAGGCTAAATAACCCGATCAAAACGGAAAGCTTCTTGGAAAGCTTCTTGAACGTGGGAATATGCCAGGCCTATTGGGCCAAAATCAATTATGGCCTATTGTATTGATAATAAAACAAAAATGAACGAAACATTTATGAGATCTGATTTTCAGTTTATAAATACTTCGCTACAATGACAAACTTAGATTCCTACCCACCTCGTTCCTTTCTTTTAACATGTGCATGTAGTAAGTACACCATCATGCTTTCGGAATATGTATCTTTTCAGATTCCACAATGACTCATTAGTGGGCACTACATCACCACACTCTCTCTCTTGCTTTAGGTCCTCATCTTTGTAAGTCACCTTGATTTTGCACCTGTGTGATTTATCAGTTTTCTGAAAATATTTAGCTAACTCCATGACAGTAGCTACAACAAGGAGCTATAGCAGCACACAAGGAGACTACAAATGCATGCTGGGCCGGGCATGCCCTGAGCTCTTGAAGTGAGCGCTACTTGAGCGAATTTGGAGCCGGTGAGAAGTCGGACGCTCCAGCCATCGGGGATCTCGCTCCGCGCTCCAGTCAAATTGGGCACGCTCCGCTACGCTCACATACTCTGATACGCACACGCGCTCATAACACACACGCATTCCAACACAACACACACATACACACACATTTCCACACCCATCGTATGCTGCTGCTGCTCTGTTTTTTATTCTAATTATAATCTATCCTGATGCCTAGTCACTTTACCCAGCCTTTATGTAAATATCTACCTCAAATACCTCGTACACATTAATCTGGTTCTGGTACTCCCTGTATATAGCACCATTCTTGTGTATTTCATTCCTCCTGTGTTACTATTTGTGTATTATTATTATTATTATTATTAACTCTGCATAGTCGGGAAGAGCTCGTAAGCAAACATTTCACGGCGCATGTGACAAATACAATTTGATTTGAAGGGCAGTCAGCGGTAGTGATGTATGAGTGTTAGAGGGAAAATGACCTAATGTGAAACAAAACACTCAGCATATGTATCCCTACAGTGTAATATTTTAACATGTATAGAGTTAATTCATGCTGTAAAATTTAGTAGATGACTCTGGCTGAACTATATGGATTGTAAAACTGTAAACTGTAGAAGTCTCTTGACCTCCATCTGAGGCACTTCCTAGTTTTGACCAGCAGAGGGCAGCAGACTCCCACTCAAGATGTCTATGGAAAGCTGTATTTGATTACTGTGGTGGACTGGCTTTGTTTAAGTCTGGGCTCTGGCTTCAGTCTGCCTGCTGTAAGTCAGACCCAATTTGTAACCTGTCAGCACAGCAGCCTGAATCTGGAAACCATGGGCCGCCTCGGAGCCAGAAACTGCTCAATAAACGGCAAGGCGAGGTTCTCAAGTCAAACCTCAATGCTGCAGGGAGTTTGGGGTTAGGAGTTGTGTGTGTGTGTGTGTGTGTGTGTGTGTGTGTGTGTGTGTGTGTGTGTGTGTGTGTTCACTACATGAAGTAGTCTACGTCAGACAACTTGATGGAACACCAGAAAAATGACTTCCAGTGGGATTGCTCCAAAAGGATATTGAAGTTTTCCACCTGTTTATCCCTCTCTGTGGTGGGATGCTGAACTAGTTAGTACCAGAGCTACTGCTCCCCACTCAACCAATGACCATAGGGAGTGTGGCCCTACCCCACAGTACACCCACAGTGACAAGCAACCAAGACAGCCTATCATCTCCAATGTTTGAAAATAATTCACAACCCCCAAAAACACCATTTACATTTAAGTCATTTAGCAGACGCTCTTATCCAGAGCGACTTACAAATTGGAAAGTTCATACATATTCATCCTGGTCCCCCCGTGGGGAATGAACCCACAACCCTGGCGTTGCAAGCGCCATGCTCTACCAATGAGCAACACGGGCCACCACACAGAGCTATGTCAATAATGGAAATAGGCTACTCTTAACTCAAACTTGTAGTACATACTGTACACACAGTACATTAGGGATGGGCCTCAGATCAATTTCTCCTTTCCCCAATTTCCCTTTTTTTGGGGGGGGGGGGACTACTTTGGGGTCTCAACTTACTGTTATGAGTTGAATAGTAAGAATACACAAGGTGCAATTTAGAAATGTGGTTGTGCATCATCAGTTTTCCTCTTGTTATGTCAATGACTGCTAGTCAGTCAATTAGCCCATGTCAGGTACATTTTAGCGGCCAGCTTTCTAAACATGTTATCATGGTCGAATTACCGGCCGGGGGTATGGATGTGGGTACGCAGACCCGCGAGCAATTGTGGCCGCTCATGATGAGTTGCCCATCCCTGCAGTACATTCATGTAGTATGTCTTTAGAGCAGGACTATTCAACCGGTGGTGCGGAGGAACTGCAGGGGGCGCTTAAATATATTTTGAAAATGTTTTTATGAATATCGCTAGCAACAACAGAATAAACACATTTTTAATGACATACCTATAGTAGAAAATAGGAGAATATCTTCTTTCTAAGGATGTCAATGTTATTTCTGAACTCCTAATGTTGAGAAAATGACACTCATTTGAGCCAATTACACTCACTGGAGTATCTGACATGGGCTTTGAAAAAGCACCTACGAATAGGCTACAGGTGCGGCAAGTGCTGCTGACTGCTGGTAAGTTTCCTTGATATCATTTTGCCAACACATGGCTATCCTTTGTTTAACCTGCTAAAAATGTGTTTGGAGATACCTTTCTAGCTAATAGGCTATGTTAGAGTTTACACTTCCTCTTCTAATTATAATGTAGGTAGGTCAAAATAATGAAAAACAATCTACCAAATCTATTCATTTTAAAATGTTGATTACTTCTCCTTGCCCTTATCATTCACCTGATGATAAGACAAGACGTGAATAAACAACATTTTAACGTATGATGGGGATTCCTGGATCGTCGACGACCCCTGCTTTAGAGCACAGTGAGCACCTGTTGTACTTAAACCATGGCATTTTTTGTTTTGGGTACAGATGAAGAGGCTGCGCTCCCTTCACAGAATAACCAGAGAGATGTGACCGGTCCCCCAGGCCCCATCGGACCCCCTGGACCCCCAGGTAAAAAAACACTCACACCCCCGCTGGCATGGCCATGAAGCCATAATGATAATAGTGTAATAATGTTATTAAGGGGAAATTAGAATACTACTTCGCCATATCAGCTAGCCACCTAGTGTGACCTTTAAGTGGATATTGGAAGAATACTTGGAAAACTATTTCCGTTTTCCAACTCCTCAGGCCGGTCTGGACCCACAGGGCCTGCTGGAAACCCAGGTACCCCAGGCAGAAACGTATGTACAGTATAACATTGGACTTTGATGTGCTTCCTGATGTACAACTTGACATATGTGCTTGCTACTCTCGGAAATCATGTATTGATGTCAACGGGAGATTCATTCAAGAAGTTCTATCTCTGTGTTCCAGGCTGGGTTTGGTCCCTCAGGCAAGCCTGGGGATCGCGGACCTAAAGGAGACACTGGTGAAATGGTGAGGCTTGGCAGAACTGCCTTTAAAGAGACCCCTTTCAATTCCACTCTGAAATGCTCTATGTACAGTCTATACATGACATGAGTCCACATCGTTCATTCAGCTTCTCTCTCCTCACAGGGACCCCCAGCACTCAGGGGAGAACATGGTCAGCCAGTGAGTACACAGTGAGAGTACAACATTTCTGCTCTTACACACATTAACATTTAGTTAATCTTTGCCAACCACCTGTGTTTTTTCCATTTGTGATGCTGTTTTTAGGGTGTACCAGGGCCAAAGGGTGAACCAGGAGATAGCCAGGCTGAGGTGACCCTACACATTCCCTCTATATGATTTAAGAGTCCTCAGAGACACATCTGCCATACCTCACGCTTTTGAAAAAGCGGGCATAGTAGTAAGCCGGCATAGTAGTAGCACAGTAGTGGTATGCAGTAGGTATACAGTATATCATAATAGTACTGTGATAAATAAACAGACCTTAACATATAGTTCCCGGTGGAAGCTTAATTTGAACTTGATAGGTGAACTTGAAGCTGAACTTGATATAGTGATGTGGTTCCGTCCAGGGGGAGGGGCTGCAGCAGCTGAGAGAGGCTCTGAAGATCCTGGCTGAGAGGGTTCTCATTCTGGAGCACATGATCGGCATTCACGGTGAGAGACACACCCTTACTCAGAGAACAACAGGGTCTCTATTTACAGGGTTGTTAGAGATTTATACTGTGTCCACTTCCAAGCAATCACTGTGTCTGTCAGTGATAAGTCATTTTCTACTGGAGAGTCCTTGTTGTGAGCGTGAGATTAACTTGATCTCCCTCTGTCTCCACCCCCAATCCATTCCTCCCTCTCTTTGGTCATTTCTCAGAGAACCCACTAGAACCCGGTTCTGGCCTGGACATCCTGTCAGACCTGGTGCCCATGTTTAAAAACAAAAGGGCGGGACCCAATACCCTGCTCCACTCTCTCGCCACGGGAGACCGGAAGCTGATTGGAGAGGAAAGAGTGAGGAGGGGGGACAATTAGATGGTCATGCCAATGGGTGTAGAGCATGGTTTGTATATGAACTGTGATTGTTTAAGAGACTGAGATGGACGTACCATGTGTTCTCTGGGCCAGAGTGTATGACCAGTCAATCCTTATGGAAGCACAGAATTCCATCAATCTGGGCTTTGGATGACCTAGCGTCTGCAAAATGACCCCTTCTCTTACTCAGATTCTTGAATTTGACCTGTTTATAATGTGTGTTTTTTACATTGACTTTTAGTACTGTTGTCATTATCGTAGTCATGTTATTCCAATGTAATTGTGTAACTTTGGTGCTGGCACTGGCCTCAACATGTGCATATTCTTAAAGTCTAGGTAGCAGATAATGGACCCTATCATATATTTATGTAGTTGGTGCTGTATATGAACTTAAATACATGGGTTCTAACTTGAAACATTATTTGTTAGTTTATAACTGTACAATTTATGCTCACCGCATATAAACTACACGAAGACTGCCGGGAAATGTACAGTTGAAGCCGGAGGTTTACATACACTCAGGTTAGAGTCATTAAAACTAATTTTTCAACCACTCCACAAATTTCTTGTTAACAAACTATAGTTTTGGCAAGTTGGTTAGGACATCTACTTTGTGCATGACACAAGTCATTTTTCCAACAATTGACAGATTATTTCACTGTATCACAATTCCAGTGGTTCAGAAGTTTACAGAAGTTGACTGTGCCTTTAAACAGCTTGGACAATTCCAGAAAAGGATGTCATGGCTTCAGAAGCTTATGATAGACTAATTGATATCATTTGAGTCAATTGGAGGTGTACCTGTGGATGTATTTCAAGGCCTACCTTCAAACTCAGTGCCTCTTTGCTTGACATCATGGGAAAATCAAGAGAAATCAGCCAAGACCTCAGGAAAAGAAATGTAGACCTCCACAAGTCTGGTTCATCCTTGGGAGCAATTTCCAAACGGCTGAAGGTACCACGTTCATCTGTACAAACAATAATATGCAAGTATAAACACCATGGGACCAAGCAGCCATCATACCACTCAGGAAGGAGACGCGTTCTGTCTCCTAGAGATGAACGTACTCTGGTGGGAAAGTGAAAATCAATCCCAGAACAACAGCAAAGGACCTTGTGAAGATGCTGGAGGAAACAGGTACAAAAGTATCTATATCCACAGTAAAATGAGTCCTATATGGACATAACCTGAAAGGCCGCTCAGCAAGGAAGAAGCCACTGCTCCAAAACCGCCATAAAAAAGCCACACTATGGTTTGCAACTGCACATGGGGACAAATATTGTATTTTTTGGAGAAATGTCCTCTGGTCTGATGTAACAAAAATAGAACTGTTTGGCCATAATGACCATCGTTATGTTAGGAGGAAAAAGGGGGAGGCTTGCAAGCCGAAGAACATCATCCCAACCGTGAAGCACGGGGGTGGCAGCATCATGTTGTGGGGGTGCTTTGCTGTAGGAGGGACTGCTGCACTTCACAAAATAGATGTCATCATGAGAAAGAAAAATGATGTGGATATATTGAAGCAACATCTCAAGACATCAGTCAGGAAGTTAAAGCTTGGTCGTAAATGGGTCTTCCAAATGGACAATGACCCCAAGCAGACTTCCAAAGTTGTGGCAAAATGGCTTAAGGACAACAAAGTCAAGGTATTGGAGTTGCCATCACAAAGCGCTGACCTCAATCCTATAGAAAATGTGTGGGCAGAACTGAAAAAGCGTGTGTGAGCAAGGAAGCCTATAAACCTGACTCAGTTACACCAGCTCTGTCAGGAGGAATGGGCCAAAAATCACCCAACTTATTGTGGGAAGCTTGTGGAAGGCTACCCGAAACGTTTGACCCAAGTTAAACAATTTAAAGGCAATGCTACCAAATACTAATTGAGTGTATGTGAACTTCTGACCGACTGGGAATGTGATGAAAGAAATAAAAGCTGAAATAAATCATTATCTATACTATTATTCTGACATTTCACATGCTTAAAATAAATTGGTGATCCTAACTGACCTAAGACAGGGAATTTTACTAGGATTAAGTGCCAGGAATTGTGAAAAACTGAGTTTAAATGTATTTGGCTAAGGTGTATGTAAACTTCCGACTTCAACTATTATGACTCACATGCTGGAGGAACATATTGTCTGTAGTCTACTGTACATGATGGAAGAACATATTGTCCTGTAGTCTACTGTACATGATGGAGACATATTGTCTGTAGTCTACTGTACATGATGGAAGAACATATTGTCTGTAGTCTACTGTACATGATGGAGAGAACATATTGTCTGTAGTCTACTGTACATGATGGAGGAACATATTGTCTGTAGTCTACTGTACATGATGGAGGAACATATTGTCTGTAGTCTACTGTACATGATGGAAGAACATATTGTCTGTAGTCTACTGTACTGATGGAAGAACATATTGTCTGTAGTCTACTGTACATGATGGAGGAACATATTGTCTGTAGTCTATGTACATGATGGAGGAACATATTGTCTGTAGTCTACTGTACATGATGGAAGAACATATTGTCTGTAGTTACTGTACATGATGGAAGAACATATTGTCTGTAGTCTACTGTACATGATGGAGGAACATATTGTCTGTAGTCTACTGTACATGATGGAGGAACATATTGTCTGTAGTCTACTGTACATGATGGAGGAACATATTGTCTGTAGTCTACTGTACATGATGGAGGAACATATTGTCTGTAGTCTACTGTACATGGTAAGCTGTAAGTGGCACTTGACTTTTTAGTATGGAAAACGGCTGTGAGGATTTTTCTACAATATTCACAACATAATGACACAACTACAATCTTTATAGAATAAAAATCTAATTTCATCAATTACATGTGGAAATACGTATTTGAGGGAACATCAGCAAGCCAGCAGCAGAAAGTGAATTCAATAACACTTAATTTTAAGGGGTCCTTATTACAATGTTATTACATATGTAATTACACTGTAATAACTATTGAAATTAACTAACAATTCATAGTTACACTGTAATAAAAACATGTAACTGGTGGTAATTGCTTAAATAAAGGTTTGTTAACTGACTTGCCTAGTTAAATAAAGGTTAAGAACAAATTTTATTTTATATGACAGCCTACCCCGGCCAAACCCTCCCCTAACCTGGACAACGCTTGGCCAATTGTGCACCGCCCCATGTGACTCCCGATCACGGTCGGTTGTGATACAGCCAAGGATCAAACCAGGGTCTGTAGTGAACCAGGTTCAAACCAGTGCTACAGCCTCTAGCACTGAGATACAGTGGCTTAGACCGCTGCGCCACTCGGGAGCCTTAAAATCATTTAAAGTTGTTAAGTCATTTAACGGTGCAATTGACAATGGGTCAAAAAAACTGATACGTTAATAAAAAGTTATGGTTAAAATTGTGATATAGTCATTCGTGCTTGTCAAATTTGTATTTATTAGGGATCCCCATTAGCTGTTGCCATGGCAGCAGCTACTCTTCCTGGGGTCCAAACACATTAAGGCACTTACATTACACATAAAACAAAAGATAAAACAATACATCATATAACATTATTACACCACTACATATCTACAGTACAAAATGTATAATACCACCATACAACAAAATTACAATGTAAATGTGTGTAGAGAGCGTGTGCTACCTGTGTGTATGTGTGTTTGTCTCTTCACAGTCCCCGCTGTTCCATAAGATGTTTTTTTTAATCTGTTTTTCAGTTACCTGATGTGGAATAGAGTTCCATGTAGTCATGGCTCTATGTAGTACTGTGCACCTCCCATAGTCTGTTCTGAACTTGGGGACTGTGAAGAGATCTATGGTGGCATGTCTTGTGGGGTATGCATGGGTGCCCGAGCTATGTGCTAGTAGTTTAAACAGACAGCTCGGAATTGTTAACAATTCTTACAGAATTCTTACAGAAAAAAAGTAGTGATGAAACTGATACGTTTGTACAGTTTAGTCACCTCAACTTGCTCAATTTCCACATTATTCTTTACGAGATATAGTTGAGGTTTAGGGTTTGTGAATGATTTGTCCCAAATACAATGCTTTTAGTTTTAGAAACATTTAGGACTAACTTATTCCTTATCACCCATTCTGAAACTAACTGCAGCACTTTGTTAAGTGTTGCAGTCATTTCAGTCGCTGTGGTAGCTGACGTGTATAGTGTTGAGTCATCCGCATACATAGACACGCTGTGCTTGTTGGATGTCCTAAGCGTGCTAAAAGTCTGTTGTCAATTTGTTTACTGTATAGCATTGTATTGTATCTGATCAAACACAATTTTTTCCAAAAGTTTACTTAGGGTTGGTAACAGATTGATTGGTTGGCTTTTTGAGCCAATAAAGGGGGCTTTACAATTCTTAGGAGGCGGAATGTGTCACGTTCCTGACCTGTTTTCTGTTGTTTTGTATGTGTTTGACGGTCAGGGCGTGAGTTTGGGTGGGTAGTCTTTGTTTTATGTTTCTGTGTTGGTTTAAGGGTGACCTGATATGGCTCTCAATTAGAGGCAGGTGGTTTTCATTTCCTCTGATTGAGAGCCTTATTAAGGTAGGTGTTTTCACTTTAATTGTTGTGGGTGGTTGTCTCCTGTGTCAGTGTCTGTATGTTACGCCACACGGGACTGTTTTCGGTTTTGTTTGTTCATTCGTTTTATGTAGTCAGTTTTCCTGTTATTGCGTTCTTCGTGTTACATGTAAGTTCGTCGCACCAGGTCTGTCTACTTCGTTTGTTGTTTTGTAGTTTGTTTAAGAGTATTTCGTTTCGTCTTTTGTCTTGTTAAATAAATATTATGTCATCATACCTAGCTGCGTATTGGTCCTCCGATCCTTCTCTCCTCTCCTCGTCTGAGGAGGAGGAAGATCTAGAAAACCGTTACAGAATGACTTTTGCTTCCTGAGGGGGCACACTTTCAAGTAGGCTTAAATGGAAGATATGGCAAATAGGAGTGGCAAAATCGTTTGTTATTATCCTCAGTAATTTTTTATCCCAGTTTGTCATTGCTATTTACTTACTTTTGTAGCTCTTAGACGTACCCTTTTTGTAAGTACCGTTAGGTAACTGTCCAAGTTTATATAGCCTAAAAGGATTCTACAAATGTGATTGGTTGACGATATGACATTAGCCTCTTGCACTGGCAGAATATCACCACATTGCACCACATCCTATTGCAACACAATCTCACACTCAACACGTGCAAATATGTACAAAAAGTATTGCAGCAGATTTCGTGTGTTTTTGTGTGGCTTAATTTGTGAGAACAGATACAAATTTATGTGCGACTTAATTTGTGGGAAAAATACACATTTTTGTGCGACTTCATTCGTAGGAAAATACATTTGGGGGGGGGCAAACTTTGGAACAATGTTTTGAAAGTTATTGGAGCAATGCATGATGGGCAATGGTGTTCTACACTGCCTTTTTTTGTGTCCCACATTTATTTATATAAAAAAACTAACGTATTAAAAACCCAATATTGTTAATCAACCAGGTTGTCACCTAAATATATTTTTATATATATTTTTTACCTTCATTCAACTAAGCAAGTCAGTTAAGAACAAATTCTTATTTACAATGACGGCCTACACCGGTCAAACTCAGACGACGGTGAACCAATTGTGCGCCGCCCTATGGGACTCCCAATCACGGCTGGTTGTGATATGGCCTGGATTCGAACCAGGGTGTCTGTAGTGATGCCTCTGCGATGCAGTGCCTTAGACCGCTGCCCCACTCAGGATCCCAAGATGTGATTTCCCATACCGGGTGTTGAACCCGGGCCACCTGGGTGAAAACCAGGAATCCTAACCTTTAATAATGCCAATACTGTTTTCTATCCTTGATTTCACTTAATAGGCCTACTTTGGGGAACTGGTGCACTTGTAGTCACAATATTCTTCATAATGCATTTCATATTTTCGTGGTGGCCTACATTACACAATTTTCTTCATAATTCACTTTTCTGTGTACATTACAACATTTATTTCATAATGCATTTTTTCAAGGCTATGTCGGATGTTATGGGGGTTTTGTCCCTTTTTTTGTGGTATCAATGAAGGTATTTGATTGGGGAATGTGGATACATGTTCATGATGGGAAATTCATTAATTAATCAATAAATGTGGGGAAACAGAAGACCTGAAAAAAATATGTTTGGTTTAAATTCTCCTGGTGCAACTCTGCATGATATTTGCTGCTCAGATGTGTGTATTTGTAACTCTAAGGAGTCTGCCTGGACTATTATCAATTAAGCCATATAAATGCAGTTAAACAGGTTCATGTAAAATAATGAATTATGTTGGCTTACACTTATGGCACTTCTAAGACCGTCCCATGATGATTATTCTGGTCGTGTCAATCATGTTATATACTTATGCTATTGTAACGCGTTCAACCAGTTAGCAAGTCAGACATTTCAGTTTCCTTGTACCGACTAGCACTTGAATGCAGTATTATGCTGGCTTCACATGCTCATGGGAAATGGAAAGTGTGAAGTCGTAACTCAGACATGATTGTGTTCAAGTGCTTTTGAATTTTGATAAATTCTTACACCAATAAGACCGGCAACAACATTTTCTCAGTTTCCCTTTTGTAATTCCTACTTGGAGGGTCATTCAAGTAAAACTTCACAGTCGAAACTAGGAATTTCCGATAACTCTGATAGTACATGAACGTGGCATTAGTATGTGTGATCGCCAACAGAAAGGTCTGGGTTTCCAGCCCCCATACCCATTCCCGACCACTGCGGAGTAGGTGTCATAGCCTACTATGTCCGTGCTATGTGCAGTCAACTAGTAACCTACAATTAGTGTTTGTGAAGTAGCCTAAGTATGGTGTTTATTATTAAGGTTCTGGTTGTCTGAGATACCTACCAGTATATAACAATTAAGATAACTATAGAATTAAGAAACTAAAGTACATAAAGTAACAATAAAATCAATGCAAAAAATGTAATATCAAATGATCATATGTTTGGTTGCATTGAGACTAATGAGTCTTATCTAGACACAATATTATTTCCAAGGAGCCGTTCCCATCTTTTTCACAGTCTACATATGTCTGCAGTTTTATTTTATGGGTGATCTTTTCCATTAAATAAATGTTTTTCAATCTACCACTCTACTCTTCTGCAGTAGGAATGTCTTCATTTAACCAATGCGCCGTAATACATTTATTTGCTGCAGACAAGAGGATATTCAACAGGTAGGCATTTTGAAACTGTACAGGGATTACTGGCACTCTTTGGGTTCTTTGCCTGGGAATATTTAAATACGTTTTTTACGTTATAAATATTTTTTAATCAATACCAATAGTGTTTTCTATGCTTGATTTCACTTCATATTTTAGGATATTGGTTAGCTAATTGCAGTATGAAAACCTCTGTTGGCCAACCAAAACCCTTGCGGGTAACGTTTCCCACATAGTAACTTAGGATCAGCTTTCTCTCCCCAAATCAAATCAATACAACTAAGTACTGTACATAGGCATTTTCAACCCAATATCATGCGGAGGGGAGGTTACAGGGGCTGCAGGGGAGGTTACTTTCTGGGCTTTTCCAGGCAGTTTGAAGGTATATTCTCCTGTGCGAGCAGGTGCAGGATCTTCGTATTTTGACCTGCAACTCAGATGCGCATCCGTAGCCACAGTCTATCAGACTATGGACTGTGGCTACGGAGGACACAGGTACATGTACAGTATCCCTACCAGCCACACGGGCAGCTGAAGACTTTTCAATTACGTCACATTTCTGTCATCGCTGAAAGGCTTCTCTCCAATCAGAATCCAACTCACAGCCTAGAGTTGTGTCAAACTCAACATGGACTAGTTGTCTGGATCTGCTGATGATGTTCATTCCAAGGAGACCTGGTACTGTAGTATGGGACTGCTGATGATCACTGACCACCAGGAAGCCACACTTAGGTAAAGTTGTCCCCATGGTCTCTAAGTCTAACTCAAGGTAACCTATGTAAGGGATGTCCAACCCGTTAGCTACAGTTATCTTAAGCCATCCTGCTGTTGAAAGCGTGTCTTCATCTTCCCATAATAAGTGTTCTCTGAAGAATGACTCATGGATAGTGCTGACTTGGCTACCGGTATCCAGCAAACAGTTTGCAGCATCCCATCAGGTTTGCGCTTAGTGGGACTATCATTTGTTTTTCAACACAACAATGACTCAACACACCTCCTGGCTGTGTAAGGGCTATTTGACCAAGAAGGAGAGTGATGGAGTGCTGTATCAGATGACCTGACCTCCACAATCACCCGACTTAAACCCAATTGAGATGGTTTGGGATGAGTTGGGCCACAGAGTGAAGGGTAAAGCAGCCAGCAAGTGCTCAGCATATGTAGGAACTCCTTCAAGGCTGTTGGAAAAGCATTCCAGGTAAAGCTGGTTGAGAGAATGCCAAGAGTGTGCAAAGCTGTCTTCAAGGCAAAGGGTGGCTACTTTGATGAATCTGTTTAACACTTTTTTGGTTACTACATGATTCCATGTGTTATTTCATCGTTTTGATGGCTTCCCTATTATTCTACAATGTTGAAAATAGTAAGAATAAAGAAAAACCCTTGAATGAGTAGGTGTGTCCAAACGTTTGACTGGTACTGTATATCTTTTTTTTGCTAAACAGCCCCACCTGCCCTGAGTGGTCGTCACTGCTCCTGTTAAAGGATGGAAACCGTAGGGTGTACCAAGTGTACAAGGAGTTTCATGGAGATAGTTTAGCCAGTGGGTTGAATATATAACAGTTGTTTTTGTATTCAGTAAAAATATCATGACCGCTTTTGAATAATATATGTACTTTATTTTTTTACACGGTTTGTGAAGATTTGATTTCTGTTTTTAATGGTTGGAATTTGATTTGCACACAACAGTGGAAAAAAATTGTTTTCTTTAGGTTTTCTGTTTATGGTAATTCTTTATCCGAAGCAGTAGGTGATCTTGTATCTGCCACTCTGTTGCATATCCTTGTCGCTATCTAGAACTTAAAATGGTTCTTTGGCTGTCCCCATAGGACAACCCTTTGAAGAACCCTTTTGGGTTCCATGAAGAACCCTTTCCACAGACGGTTCTACCTGAAACAAAACGGGTTCTGTCTGGACCTAAAATGGGTTATCCTATGGGGTTCCTCTAAGAGTGCAGTCCTGTGTCAACAAGTAGGCGGATGAAGCAGGTGAAACAGTTGAATAGCCAACTGTAAAATAAAGTGTGACCTATTGATCTTACTTTTATCACCATCTTTACTCTCTTTCTTTCAGTCTGGAGTTATTATAAGCTCACATTTTTACATTACATAATGGTTTTTCTGCACCTGTTGAAAACCTATTAAACCTATTTAACCAAATGTATAAATAGATTTAATAGAATGAACCCCCGTTAGACTGTTGGCTGCTCTCATATGACCATTGCTATATTAAGTGTGGAGTCCTTGCCAACTCCTTTGCAGAGCGTGTACCCAGTTTATTATTGCAGCTCAACTGTTATGTCCTTCCCTCTAGAGCATATGTCTCTGACCATATCCTGACTCATTACATTCGTTTTTTTTTCAATCTTTGTGGTGAGGTTCCAAGTGGTAAACGGTTCAGTTTTACAGTATCTTCCCTTTTTTTTTTTTTGTATACCTTTTTTGGGGGGTGGGGGCGGGGGGTTGGCACAGTATTTTGAAAAGATGTTAACTATAATTTTGACTCATTGGGATTTTTCTGTCTGTTTTGTTGCTGCACCATTGATATGGCTCTACTGTTCAGATTGCAATCAATGTATTGAAAAGTGTAAATATTGAATTCTAAATGTAGCCTATTTTGCGACACATCAATGAGCCCTATTTTTTAGTAGATGTAAATGATAAAACATGCTGTTATCAAGGCACAAGGCAAGACCCAAATGCAGACACAGGAGGCAGATGGTTGGAGTCTTACAATGTTTATTAACCCAAAGGGGTAGGCAAGAGAATGATCGTGCACAGGCAAAAAGGTAAAAACCAGATCAGAGTCCAGGAGGTACAGAGTGCTAGACAGGCTCGTGGTCAAGGCAGGCAACGCTGGTCGACTTGGAAACATACAAGACGAACTGGCATTGACAGACTGGAAACACAGGTATAAATACACTGGGGAAAACAAGTGACACCTGGATGGGGTGGAGACAATAACGAGGACAGGTGAAACAGATCAGGGTGTGACACCTGTCTTTTGTTGATCTTCGGCAGAACTTGTGATATTTCACATGCACAATGCAACGTATTCTGGCTCGCTGCTTGTCCTATCTGAGTCTCAAATTCCTAGTAATTTTCTGTAAATACTGTGATGTATTGTAACACAATAGACAAATGGGACAGAGGCTGAATCTGAATATAGACTTATCAGTCACCAAACTCCTATGTGTATCCCTATTAGCGCTCTTCTTCTTGCACTTAACCTCTGTGAAGCCCAGCGACTTGAGGGTGTCTGAAATATGCTTAAGGCTATTCCCATCTCACATACAATACATTGTTGAGCATTACCTCTGATCCCAGTCAACTCTTCACTTTCAACACAGTCATCTTGGAGTTCAAATGACACAATGCTTCGTTCACACACCAAAGTCCTTTTTATTCGTTTTTTATTGTGGGGAAATTGAGATGTGGAAAAGGAAACGGGTCATGTGTACAGGGCGATGATGTGTAGTGGGCAGTCCAAGGTGATTGGTTGGGTGATTGAGAGCTCGTGATTGGCTCATTTACTCCGACTCCTTGTCCTCTCCGTGTGTGATAACGTAGCACAGGTTCTTGTAGTCTAGATTCCCGGCGACGTCCAGGGGGAAATTTGTGAACATGTCTTCAACCTGGAAGGGTGAAGCACACAAAGGTCATGCAATGTCATGGGTTGAAAAACTGATTGGTAACTGTTTTCACCTTATGCTAATAATACATTAACCTAGCCTTTTAGCACTCCAAGCTGAACTTGGTGTGTATCGTTAGTTAAAATAAAAGTGAACACACATGCATCTCAAGTCACGATCTGGCCTTCTTTGAATAAGCCGACATGAGACCGAAATATCCACTCATGGTTGTGCTTTATGCTATGTAAACGAACCATGATACACACTCATTCAAAATGAATGCAAGTTATTTCTGTGAGTACATCAATATGCTTTTAAGAAAGGAATGCCATTGTCTTATAGGGTCTCATATCAGTACTGCGTAAGCTCACTGGAAGTATATAGGCCTCCTGTATATAGTTAGAAGGGGACAGTGCTCTGGATGGGGGCTCTGATCAGATTCACTGTCTTTGTGATGTAATACAGGATCACTTTTGTGAGGACCAGATGGTCTGAGGGAAACGTTTGTTCCATAGCTTTACTGGGCCCTGATGGGGCTCAGGGTCAGCGATAAGTGGGTTAGAGGTATAGTCTATGAAATGGACTTGTGTGATGGATGGGACTCTGACAGGAAATGAGGTATAAGTCAACCAGTGAAAGTTGACTGATTCCAAACACAAATCCCACTGAGCCTCAGAAACTTGGGAGAAGGACATTACCTCAGCTTCGGTGAACTTGTCCGCCTGAGACATGATGTAATATTTGATACTGGAAAGGAAAATGATGACTTGTTAGGTACAGTACATCAACCGTGACAGTGAGTTCTTTTCTCAGAGTTGGCTCCAAGAAGTTACACTTTTTTCGTTAATTATTTCCTAAAAGTCACAAGAAAAGGTCAAATTGTTCTACAAGAATCTATAAAACTACTGAAACTATTATTGATGGGTAATTATCAGCAACCATAAAAGAGGTTCAATAGATTCGAATTTAGTAATTTTTTAAAAGCAATTCTAATGCCTTATCTATTACTGTAGTAGTTATTGACTTCTTGAATAATTCCTAAACCGACTAATTAGAGCATTTTAGGAATTTGATCATTACTAACTGTACCGCATACACATTAGGGGATAGAGCGACAGCTACTGTTGTAATGTTTGACAGTATTAGAATGAATAAAGTCCTTACTCCTCTCCCTTGAGGACTCCCTGTCCCTCGGGGTCGAAGATCTTGAAGGCATTAATAATGGTCTCCTCGGGGTCAGTACCTGAGAGAGGACACTTTTTTCAGACATACAGCTGGTCTGTCTAAACAGTGCACCGTGAAAAAATATCACTGAGGAAAATAGTAATTTGCCTCATGTCAGTCTGAATATGTGATTGTTATAAGCAATAGCTAGTCATAATATTTCAGTTTACATGTGATGAACCATATATGACATGTGCAAGCCTTTGTGGGCCATACAGTGGTGTCGCCTGACCTTTCAACTTCTCGCCAAACATGGAGAGGAAGATGGTGAAGTTGATGGGTCCAGGGGCCATCTTTAGCATCTCGTCCAGCTCATCATTACCCACGTTAAGACGGCCTGCAGAGACACACAGGACAGGAAGAGATAGAGGTCAGAGGTCAGTGGGACCACTCACGTGACCAGGTGGGAAAGTACAGCAGCACCAGAGCCATGTATTATTTATAGAGTTGGGCCAACTTTTAGAATGTTGAATATTGTTCTAATTCTGAACATTCAGTTACATAGCATCAGAGTCATGTATATAGAGAGTTTGGCCAGGTTTTAGAACGGCTGCCATGTTAACACCTTTATTCTCGAAATGTTGGTGATGTAACAGTAGGATAAGAGCGCCTCTGACAATTCCCTATGGAATGACCGACTGTAAATAATCAAAACAGAGCAGCGAATTTAACAGGCTATTTATTGATTAACTTTCAGAATCATGTGTATCCAAGTCTGTACTGTGTTGTGGACTTCTGGTGTCAACAAATTGCATATATGGTATCACTGGACATCTTCATAGGTTTTGCAAACTATCAGAAATAAACAGCACAATGCAGAAGTGTCAATTATTACTTAGCAACGGCTATGGAGGAGAAAGTGGCACTCTCTGAACATTTATGTGATGTTAATTGGGTGCTAACATGGCTGCCATATAATTTGAAGTGTCATGTAAATGGTTCATAATGCTCATTATAGACATTATATTCCCCATGTAATGTTAATGAGGTGCTAACATGGCTGCCATAGAATGTTGGGTCATGTACAGTACCAGTCAAAAGTTTGGACACACCTACTCAGGGTCTTTCTTTATTTTGACTATTTTCTACATTGTAGAATAATAGTGAAGACATCAAAACTATGAAATAACACATATGGAATCATGTAGTAACCAAAAAAGTGTTAAACAAATCAAAATATATTTTATATTTGAGATTCTTCAAAGTAGCCACCCTTTGCCTTGATGACAGCTTTGCACACTCTTGGCATTCTCTCAACCAGCTTCACCTGGAATGCTTTTCCAACAGTCTTGAAGGAGTTCCCACATATGCTGAGCATTTGTTGGCTTGTGTCCAAGCGTTTGACTGGTACTGTAAGTGCATCATATTGTAGAAACCTTAATGGGCCAACTCTCTAAATACATGACTCTGAGCAGCACAGGTGTTATGGTCAGAGATTGTTGTTTGGATCAGTCATTCTCAATATAAATGTTTGTGTTTTGTGGAAGCAATCATGACACTCATTGGAGATATCTGGAGGACAGAGGGAGGGGTAACTTCTTGTCCAAGATAGATAACTTGAAGTTAACTTGAAGATAACTTCACCACCAATTTTATACTGCAAAGGGCCGTTCTCCAGAGGAGTAAGCATTAGCCTTAGCTCACCCAGTGCACAGAATGTGTCCCTCAGGTCGTTCTTGTCAATGAAACCGTCTCTGTTCTGGTCCATGATGGTGAAAGCCTCCTTGAACTCCTGGATCTGGGCTTGCTCAAACATGGAGAACACATTGGAGCTGGCCTCTGCTGCCTTCTTCTTTGCCTTTTTGGGTGCCTGAGATACACAGGGAAATGGCTATTACTTTGAGGTTATGATGAATAACAACAGCGTACATACATTTCAATAAAGCGGTTCGAGCCCTGAATGCTGATTGGCTGACAGCCGTGGTATATCAGACCGTATAGCCCAGGTATGACAAAACATTTATTTTTTACTGCTCTAATCACATTGGTAACCGGTTTATAAAAGCAATAAGGCACCTCAGGGGTTTGTGGTATATGGCCAATATACCACACCTAAAGGCTGTGTCCAGGCACTCCGCGTTGCATCGTGCATTAGAACAGCCCTTAGCCGTGGTATATTGGCCATATACCACACCCCCTTGGGCCTTATTGCTTAATTATATTCCATAAGTTATAATAATGAATAATAAGTAAGACTAATGACATAAATTACATTTATTGGGTTTTGCTCATTTCAAATGCATAACCAAAACTATGAACATCTAACATTGAACTACAGAGCACAGCATGCGGTCACAAAACTACATGACTATTAATATCTCTAATTAAACGTATCACTTTTAGAGCATGCAAGCTTTCAATATTGAAGAGCCACAGTTCACAAATGTTTACAACACTGTAGTAGAGGTCAAGCGTTGCAATCAACAGAGTCGGGCACCCCAAAAAATGATTAACTATTTGAATGGCGTTCCTGCTCTTTACATTGATTGGATACACTGTGGAGATGGTTAGGGCATATTATTATTAGGTCCTACTTTTATCAGACCTAATAATCACAGTTATTACTAACCTTCCAAGATATTCTTTCTTCTTATCATTCAAACATGTTTGGTATGCAATCAAGCTCCCCCATCACTACAGTTTGGGATTTTAATTACGATTGGCAAGAAATTTACTCCGTTAATTTACCATTCCGCACAGCTGTTATCAAATATACAAGAGTGCTCGCTCCTTGATTACCTCACTAAATTGAATCTTAATAAATACATTTAAAAACATCAACACCTGTCTACTTCTGAAGTAAGCTTAGCTTCTCCAAGAACTCTAAGCATCCTATACACCATGAAAGTGAGACACTTAGTTAACCCCAAGGTGAAGACGAAGACAAGTAGAGAGCAGAGAGTGAGGGAGGTGTCATTCTTACCATTATGTCAGGAGCTTCTCAGTTGTTCACTTACGCTTGAGAGGACACTAAAAAATGACCCTGGTCACTTATATAGCGACACACTTGGCTCCTCTGCCCACCTGCTCTATGTTTAGACAATGGGGGAACGTCACCCAAGGCATGCCAGCCATATAGAGGACTAACACCCACTGCCCCCAGCCCCCCATTATAATTGACCCATGCAGGGGTGCTGTGGCTCTGAACTGTTTATGTGACACCTTATTTTAGGAGCAGGGGCCACGGTCAGACAGTCAAATCCGGCCCCTATCCTCGAGGAGGGGACAGTGTGAGTTGTGAGTATGTGTCAATGCCTCAGACTTCACAGATCCTGTAGTTAGGCTGGGTGCGACACCGCGTCTCAGCCCGCCAGATTACCACGGTAATGAATTGATGCCCTTGTCTATTTTGCGGTGGAAGAACACGCTTTGAACAGCTCTTGTGTGGCTTTTCATTAATAGGAGTGTTGGACACCATGGAATGGCTAAGGTCACTGAGGTCACCGGGCTTTGTTGATCACTTAACCATTGTATTGTCTCACATTTAAACGTTATAATCAACCCCTAAGATATTTCTTTAGGTAGGTGAACAATTCATTTAGCAATCACTACAGAGATGAATACAGGAAATAACATTGACGCATTGATGTCAGCTGCACTCTCAACATAGCTCACTATTGTCAACCAATTCAGTTGTGCTCACTGCTCAACATTTGTGTCTGAAACAGTATTTTGGGACCAAAGTATGTCATTATTGGCAGCTTATAGATGTCTGGGTTGTATAAGCCAAACACCAGATTCTTGATAGAAACATAAGCCCTTCAAATTGAACAGTCAAGCAAGAAAATAGCTCCTATTTACCTCAGTTGTACAGATATGGACCACTGTTGTGCTGGCGGCACTTTATGTTTGTGTGGAAAACAGGTGACCATTGTTGTGTCAGACGGCAGTAACTCATCTCCACAGCTAAGCAACCTTGGAGAGAGGCCTGTTTTAGCTGAGTGATAGGTTGTGTGTGTGGTTGTGTGTGTGTTTGTGTGTGTGTGTGTGTGTGGGGGGGGGGTGCGTGCGTGTACAGTAAAATAAAACGTTCTGGTATGGGAGAATGGGCTTGGGGAGACTGTGGAGAATGTCCTATTTGCTGTGGTCCCTGGCACGCCCTTGCGTGAACCAAAAGGGTGAAGATATTTTCCCCCAGAGGACCACTGGGGGGTTGTGTCCATGTTGGGTGCTGCTCCAAGCAGAGGTAGCGGAGAGGAGTCAAGGTCTCCAGGGGCAACAATGCCATGGGCACTGCATTCCTCTAATAACACAGGTGGCTTGGGCTCCTTCCTGGCATGTGACGGACGCATAAAACTGGCCAGCGGGGCGCCTCCCGGGTGGCGCAGTGGTCTAAGGCACTGCATCGCAGTGCTAGCTGTGCCACCAGACTCTGGGTTCGAGCCCAGGCTCTGTCGCAGCCGGCCGCGACCGGGAGGTCCATGGGGCGACGCACAATTGGCCTAGCGTCGGGTTAGGGAGGGTTTGGCCGGTAGGGATATCCTTGTCTCATCGCTCACTAGCAACTCCTGTGGCGGGCCGGGCGCAGTGCACGCTGACCAGGTCGCTAGGTGAACAGTGTTTCCTCCGACACATTGGTGCGGCTGACTTCCGGGTTGGATGCGCGCTGTGTTAAGAAGCAGTGCGGCTTGGTTGGGTTGTGTTTCGGAGGACGCATGGCTCTCGACCTTCGTCTCTCCCGAGCCCGTATGGGAGTTGTAGCGATGAGACAAGACAGTAACTACTAACAATTGGATACTACGAAATTGGGGAGAAAAAGGGGGTAAATAAATAAAATTTAAATAAAAATACATTTAAAAAAACTGGCCAGCGCTTTGAATCACTTCATTATTCTTGCACCCTCAAGGCCCTCCCCCATTAGCATCCAGCCCTGTCAATCACTGTATTCACATAATCTGTGTAGCCAACTGGACCACACTACCAGGCATGTCAATCACTTCAATAATTATCCCCTTACTTTTTCAAGCATCTCTCAAGTTAGTATTTAGTCTTGTGAGAGTATGCTCACCTTTGAGTGTAGGCCCTATTATTAAACCTTTCCCAGTAAATGTTTTGAGTGTGTTGGCTAATCCCCTGACAGGGGTAAAGGTCAAGGATCCATCTGATCCACCTGCAGCTCACTCTGTTGTCAAAGGGCTTTGGCCAGCTGAATTTATTATAGGCTACTCTATCAGTCAGGTTTTTGGCGCCCCCTGGTGATTAAACTGCAGTAGGTAACTATGAAATTGACAACAAGCTCGTACTGTACAGACAGACACCCTATACTTAATTGCCCCCTTAACACTTGTGGAGATCTGAGAGGATTTGATATGAGTAAGCAATATGGAATAACCTCTGCCAAGGAGGGCAAGCTTGAAAAATTACAAAAGGTGAATGAAAAGGAGAACTCCTAGATTCTGCAGAGATAATGCAAGATAAGGCAAAGGTACAGTACTGTACATTAACAAAGCTTTTTTGGAGGGTAAAAAATATGTTTATGACTATGTATACTGTAAGTGGTTTAGTTATATTTACCTCAGCTAAATTGTATTTTCACATGATTGTCAGTAGATGGCAACGTATTCCCAGAGAAAGGCACTGGTCACGCTTGATACCATCTCAATTTAGAGTGAAACTAGACATAACCAGGTAGAGTGGATGAACCTCCATTTTAGATGTTAATCCATTCACCGTGTTTACATATTTAGGTAGTAAGTACCTGATTATCTTGTAAAAAAATTACAGCTATTTACCCCACAGAAAAAGAAAAACAAAGTCTGTCTGATTTATAGTAATGAAAAATGATATGACATTAATAAGCTATCAATTTATTCCAATGATGAACCTGTACTTGTACCAATAATAGCACTATAATATGATTCAGATTCCATCTACACACAAACACTCCCACAGAGAAGCACACAAACCTCGCTGGGTGGCTTTCCCCTCGCCCTCCCAAATCCATTCATTTCCGATGTCTTCTAAAAGGCTAGCATTTCCTTAATTAAAATTTAATCCAGAATGCCGTCTCCTTAAAACGAGGACTAGCCTCCAGAGGAGTCTTATTTGATTAAAAAAAGACGAGGAGGAGAAGTCCTGGGTAGATCTGCGTGTGGGGGAGACGGCCCTAATTGGGCTCCCAAGGGGGCCTTGCCTGATAGAGGGAGAGAGAGGGGGGGCGGGGGTAGTGGTAGCACCAGGCTCTGGTGGATTAGGAAAACAAATTGCCAGTGGGGAGGAAGGCGCTGGGATGAGCACTCCCTGAGCCCCTCGCTGAGGAGAGGGGTGGAGCATAGAGCCGCAGGAGTCTTCTGGGGCCCTCCTCAACTCCCAATGCCCTCCTCAGCACCGCACTTCACTGCACTGCACGCCTGGACTACTGTCTGCTACAGCTCCCTCTGCTGCACTCTCCCTCTCTTCCCCTGTATGATTTCCGCTCTCTTCTTTCCCCTTTCTCTCTCCCTCTCTCCTCATGTGTGAGCTATACTTCTGCTCCCTCTCTTCCTCTCCCTTCTGAGTTATACTTCCACACGGCACCTCTCTCCCTCTTTCCTCTTACTGTTCCTGGGTTACACTGCTTCCTCTGTTCCCCCTCTCCCCCCTCTGTCTTCCTCCCTTACCCTGCACACTTGTATGAATGTTTGTGTGTGTGTGTGTGACTGTCTGACAGTCATACGAGGGAGCCCAGCCAGGGGAGATGGGGACAGGAAAACGTCTCCTTCTTAGTTCCCTCACGGCCTGTGTTCATTCAGCATGTCACAGCTATTGTTGTGTTCCATTGGCACAGCAATGCTTTGTTTGAATTAGCCCATGGCACAATTTCTATATTTTTATGTCTACAGTTTCAGTACATAATGTACTGTCATTTTGAATAGGAATTCAATTTGAAGAAATATGATGTGTGCATGCTACTATTAATACCCCTTTGAGTGATATTCACTGCTGTACGTCCTCCTCTATATGTTAAGCCAACGTTGATACCATTCTTCACCGCAGCACACCGCATTGGCAGGTTGATTAACTGAAATTTTCCATTTTAATTGGGGAATCCCAAACATAATTAATCATCAGAATGCTCCCCACCCCCACATCTATCCCCACCTTTCTCCTTCTCTCCTCTCTCTCTCTCTCTCTCTCTCTATTTCTTTGTTTTGTGACAGGAGACGTTGGGGAACGCTCCTCCATCAAGTTTGCCCATCCATGTCTGTTCAGTTCCCATCTTCCCCTGCGCAAACACAATCGTCACACCAATGGGCCTCCTTGTTAAGTCAAAGATAGCTCCCGGAGCTAAAAGAGAGAAAAAGAGGAGCTAGCTGGTCCCTGCGATACTGACGCACTCACACGCATGATTACCTTTAAATGGACTGCCCTGGTGAGGCCAGGACTGATGGCGCTGTGGATCTACCAGACTCACTCAACGTTTAGAGAGAGTGAGAGACAGAGGAAATGAGCGAGAAAGAGGGGAAGAGAGACAGGAAGGATAGAGAAAGAGATAGAGAGAGGGGGGAGAAGGGAGGTAGCAGAAAGGGAAATAGAGAAGGAGAGAGAGAGAGAGAGAGAGAGAGAGAGAGAGAGAGAGAGAGAGAGAGAGAGAGAGAGAGAGAGAGAGAGAGAGAGAGAGAGAGAGAGAGAGAGAGAGAGAGAGAGAGGAGAGAAGAGAAGAGAGAGAGAAGAGAGAGAGAGAAAGAGAGAGAGAGAGAGAGAGAAGAGAGGAGAGAGAGAGAGAGAGAGACGAGAGAGAGTGAGAGAGAGAGAGAGAGAGAGAGAGAGAGAGAGAGAGAGAGAGAGAGAGAGAGAGAATAAGGCCAACATAGTAATTTTATTAAAATAAATATATGTTTGTGGAGAGAAAAAGTGATACATGCATTTAAATCTGAACTGCTTTCAGAATGTTTTTTTTCCAGGATTGTCTTTTATTACTGTAATGTATCCTCTTTAAAGCCTCCTTCTGGAGATAGGACAGTATACATTTGTTCAACATTTCTGCACAAGTCTAGATTAATTGAGACTCATCTTTACTCCATTCAGAAATGAAACTATATGGGTTGAACAGAGCCATTAGTCTCATTACAAGTTGAGCATTTCTTTGTAATAAATAGTCTAAAAGAGCTATATATATATATATATATAGCTATATATTCTCCATGATTATGATTATGTCATTGTGTTTGTGTGTTTGTGTGTGTGTCTCATCTGTCTATCTGTCAACCAATCTGTCTGTACTGTACGTATGATTGTTTGTTTGCCTTTGTATGTTCTTCTACTCTACTCATTTAATTGAGATCGTTCTAGACCACTCCCTGGGCCTGGGAGGGTTCTAGTGGGGGAAAGTGCATGACAACAGACATGGTGAGATAATACTGACAAGGTGTCTCTCTCTTTCTTTCACTAATGATACCCATGAAAGCTGGCCTGTCTTTCAGGTTTGATTTCTAATCACTGTGCACCCCACCCAGCCCAAGCATTAACTGACAGGAAATGTATACGGGTGAAGGGGGAAAAAGTCACTCATAAATGTAAAGTGCAGCCATGAATGAGCTGACAGGAGTTTTATGAGGGATTTTAGGAGGTTTTGACTCACTATGAATAAATTGACTCTATCGTATGGTTTGCTTAGGTGTGTGATGTATTTGGTAGTCTTCCGAATGTATGGAATTTGAAATGAAGTAGTCAAAGATAACTTGTTTGAGTACATCAGTTCATCGGCTGCATAAGTTGGAAGGCAATTTTGTAGTTTAATAGAATCCACAGATGTTTCACCTAAAGACATTCATGTACTCTTTGCTTCTTAGAATGA
This sequence comes from Salvelinus sp. IW2-2015, assembly GCF_002910315.2. Classification (NCBI taxonomy): domain Eukaryota; kingdom Metazoa; phylum Chordata; class Actinopteri; order Salmoniformes; family Salmonidae; genus Salvelinus; species Salvelinus sp. IW2-2015. The sequence goes on along the minus strand of NC_036860.1, from coordinate 38,669,921 downwards.
TTCATTAGATAACATAATGTCTGTCTGAGCGAGTGGGATTATACATTTCATATGTTTAGGAGAACAGACTAGTTTGGTCTGCATTCCAATGGTACGCTATGTCTTATGGGGGATCTTAAATACATGTACGATTACATGCATAAAATGACGGGGTCGAACAAGTGTGCATTTCCCTCTCTACAAGTTGGCTTGCATGCAGTGCCATGGGATTGTGTTAAATGTTAAATGTGTCTGGTGTTTCTCGTTACCCAATAGCCCCTACTTTTCAACAAGTTATTCTGCCACTTATATGCCAAATAACTTTAAGAGCCAGGGATTTTCAACAGGAGTAATTGTGGCTGGCCAAAACAGCCTCTGATTCTATGGTAACTTAGACAGGCTATATTATTTCCTGCAAATGAAACAGAATGGAAATTTCCCAGCTTATCATTGAAGCAAACATTCTTGTAAAATTACATGCAAATAGTCTGGAAAAATGGTAGCTTTAATAACGGCTAAATGTATCATTATACACTGTGCAGGGTTTAGCAAAAGTGCAAAATACAAATGCAAGTTTATATTATGTATTTTATGTAAATAACCTTTATCAGCATAACAATGTGGAACAGAGTGTGAATAAGGGAAACAATATATATGAAAATATAACACTACATTCAGGCCAAGGCAAATAAATAATGTTGTCAATAGTATACTGTTTAGCAGTGAACAAAACTTGGTTATATAATCACTGTGATTACATTATTTTTATTGGTGATTTTAAAATAATTCTAACTGAAATCCAGCAATATTCAAGTTCTTAAATGTGTTAAAGTTTTGCATGAGTTACTTGACATGTGTTTCTTTGTTCTATATTAAACAAAAACATCAAAGTTGTGATTAAATTATTTAAGTAGACGTTAGGCTATTTTTCTACCTACAAGACTGATAAAAGGTGTTGTGAATGAATTTTAAAGAACAAATATGGAAACTTTCCAATCGAAAGTAGAATAGTATATACAGCACAACATGAAAACTATAGATTGCAGCAGATTGCTTGTATTCCCATTTCAGATCTACAGGGGCGCTGTTCTCCCAAATTCAAGTTCAAATTCAAGCACACATTGCTGAGACTGCTGAAGTATTGATAAAACATTCGGCCATGCAGTCAAATAATTAAAATGTTTTCACAATGCAAACTATACATCTTAGTCACTACATTTACTAAATAAAGTCCATGTAAAGAATTTACAATAAAAAATAATTTACAATAAAATTGTTCTAACCACCTTTCACAGTGTTATTCTTAAAAACACTTCAATAAATAAGATAATATTTACATGAAATAGAACTAACGGTTTAAAACACCAAAACTATTAACATGATTAGTGTAAAACGAAATATTATAGAATGATAATCTTAATCCAACAATTAATAAATGCATTTGAGCAATGATAAATAAGTAGCACACAGAAATTAGGCTACAGAAAGAATAGCAGAAATAATAGGCTACATGTAAAACAAGAGTAGGCTAATACTACATTTCTCACGCATTGCCTAATCTAATGGATAGTAGCCTATATGAAATATCAATATTGGCAATCACATGTCGAAAAACGAATAAAATCAGTCCAAAACACACACTCGACAACAAATCTTTCAGCATTGTTCACGATCTACATGGAAAATCCATCCCATGTTTTAGCTGTTAAAGAAATTGCCAACTCCCGTTCAATAATTCTATTCTGTGGCCCTATTCAATATCACAGGTTCATGTTCAATAACTCCATTCCACGCCCATGTTCAATAAGCGATGTCCCTGTTCAATTGCTCCGCTCCGTGTTTTGCGTGCGCTCCCCCTCCTTTCTACTGAACTCCAGCCCCTCGCTCTCTCTGTATCAGCCTCTCACTCCGTCTCAATATGTCTCAAGATGGCGGCCAATGCGGGATCGATGTTTCAATATTGGAAGCGCTTTGATTTACAGCAGCTGCAGGTCAGCCTTTTTCCTTAAAGTTTCTCTGCTTTCTTGAAGCCTTATGCGTGGCAAACCGTTGTCGAGTTGTGGCTTCGCTCTTGAGCCCCTCTTTGCCGGTGTTTGTGGCCGCTTTTGGAGCTCTCTTCTCCCATTGATTAAAGCGGCTCTCTCGTTGATCGGAAATTGATCCTCTTTGTTCAATTCCCATCGATCAGACATCATGGCCGCGGGGAAGCGGTCACTATGGCAATTCCGGGAGCAAAGGCGATTCCACTCTCATGGAAGACTATTCTAGTGCAAAACTGGAAACTTAATACCTTTTGAGAGGATGTATTTGATGTTCTTGATGCGTTTTGTTTGAATAATTTGGTTAAAGAAAATAAGTGCATTGGTTGTCTCGAGCTCTCGCGGGTGGCGCTGTGGTGCTGAAACGAGATGGGTGCAGAAGAGTTAGGTGACTTATGTTATCTGTTTTACACTGGGAAATATTGCGTTTGAATAAGAAATATACAAAATGTTGTGATAGCATACATTTCATAATAGCTGTTTATAGTTATTATTTTCGCGAAAAGCTTATCGCGAAGCCTCGTGCTCCTTTTTTAGGGAAGTGTTTTGCCTGCATCTAGGCAACTCGGTAGCTATTTTAAAAACAAAAACAGTTTGCTGATGTCTAGTTTATGTCGTGGTTGTGTTAATCTGTAGAAAAAATAAGTGTTTTGATATACAGGCCAGCGAAATTGTGATGTTTACTCTTTATGCGTAGCCATGGGCTGTAGACATGGGTATTCTTACCCAAGTTCAAGTTTGCGTTATTTCAATCTGTAATAGTTTACCATTAACTAAATAACCAAGTTGTATGTTTTATTTCGTTTGAATTGTGCGCTCAATATATTTTAAATGCATTATGAGTGCTCGAGCCACTTTTGCTTCTATAAGATGTTTATCTGCTTTATAATTTATAGTTCTGTATGAGCATACACTGCAGTTTAAATTGAGCACGTATAGGCCTACCCAAATTTGATAAATCGCTTATTTTATTTTGATTTCACAGGTTAAAGTTATCTAAGACTGAAATTTGAATTGACTGTTGACTAATCGACAGAAGCAACTTGGGAGTGTCATTTTTGCATATTAGGCAAACGTGATTGGTTAATCAATAGGCCTATAGAATGAAGGTGTTATTGAATAGTCCCAATGAATGTGATTCGCGAATGTGTTCGTTTTCATGAGGGATACACTTATTGTGAAGGCTTTTTGTTACATTTAAACAAACTACTACCAATCACAACATACGTATTAATGTAGCCTATATAGTCTAGTTAATCCTTTCAAATCAATATTTGGTTACTTTTTATTTTTGGCTTTTATTCTGATTGGTAAATTTCAATTAACCTAGTTGCCCACTAAAAGCCTATTCAACTCCGATTTCGTGGATGTGTCGTTTTTGCATGTATTTTACAGCCTACAACAGTAGGCTAATGATTCTCAAATTAATAGGGGGTGTAATATCGATTCAGGTGGCCTAGGCTACTATCAAAGGAATGTTTGAAATGTACACGTCACTGAGTCTCACGGGTTTTTGCACATCATGTCAGGAGGGGGAATGAGACAATGCGTGCCCTTTTCGATGGACAATATTTCCATCCCAAGATTAGAATGAAGTCTATTTAAAAGGTGCCGAAAATATTTTGTTATTCATCCGTATGCCGTTTATTTTCGACCATTGTTTTCCATGCTACGGAGTGTCCGCCATGGTCTTCTGCGGCCAGGGAACAGGTTGATCTCAATCACAGGGATGTGTTTTCTCAGCTATTTTGCCGGGTGCGACATGTACCGTTGGCTCTTGAAATCATTGTATGTTTGAAAATACAATGTGGGTGTATTTGACGGTGTATTTGACGGCAGGCTCCTACTGTTCTTTCCCTATCTGAATTTGTTCACTCTATTTTGCGTTCAACTGGTTCAGGGATTTTCCGGAGGAATATTTCCATGTAACCTAGGCTCTCCGTCTGAAATATTTTTTTTGTAGAAGGAAAATAGCCTTACGCTTTTATGACTGATTTATGATTCTCACGCGAGGTGTGCTTTTGGCGCCACGAATATAATGCCTCATATTGTACCCACTGTAGCCTAACCCCCGACAATTGAGAGTTGCACATAGGCTCTTATTGTGTCTTTATTTAAATAGTTAAAGCGTTCTGCCTTACATTCTGTATAGCAATAAAGTCAACATTGATTACATTTCATTTTGAAATGGTCATTAAGTTCATATAACTTTATGGCCACAGTTATCTACACTGAACAAAAAATATAAACACAACATGAGTGAGCATTTCTCCCATGCCAAGATAATCCATCCACCTGACAGATGTGGCATATCAAGAAGCTGATTAAACAGCATGATCATTACACAGGTGCACCTTGTGCTGGGGACAATAAGGCTCCCTAAGGCACTGCGTCACTACAGACCCTGGTTTTTGGTCAGTGTAAATCAAATGGAATTTGTAATAGGCCTACCTTATTTAAGCAATAAGGCCGGTGGGGGTGGTCAATATATGGCCAATATACCATGGCTAAGTGCTGCTCTTATGCAGTGTGGAGTGCCTGGATACAGCCCTTAACCGTGGTGTATTGGCAATATACCCCAAACCCCCGAGGTGCCTTATTGCTATTATAAACTGGTTACCAATGTAATTAGAGCAGTAAAAATAAATGTTTTATTTTACCCATGGTATATGGTCTGATATAACACAGCTATTACCAATCAGCATTCAGGGCTCGAACAACCCAGTTTCTAATTGCATTTATAAACTGGGTGGTTTGAGCCCTGAATGCTGATTGGCTGACAGCTGTGGTATATCAGACCGTATAACAAAACATTTATTTTTAATGCTCTAATTATGTTGGTAAGCAGTTTTATAATAGTAATAAGGCACCTTGGGGGTTTGTGGTATATTGCCAATATACCACGGCTAAGGGCTGTATCCAGGCACTCCACACTGCAAAAGAACAGCCCTTAGCCATGGTATATTGGCCAATATACCACACCCCCGGGCTTTATTGCTTAAATAAGGTATGCCTATTACAAATTCCATTTGCTTTAAATTGAACAAAAATATTAATGCTACGTGCAACAATTTCATTGATTTTACTGAGTTACAGTTCATGAGGAAATACATTCATTAGGCCCTAATCTATACATTTCACATGACTGGGAATACAGTTATACATTTGTTGATCAAAGATACCTTAAGAAAAAATGGGCCTCACAATGGGCCTCAGGATCTCATCACAGTATTTTTGTGCTTTCAAATTGCCATCGATAAAATGCAATTGTGTTCATTGTCCGTAGCTTATGCCTGCCCATACCATAACCCCACCACCACGGGGCACTCTGTTCACAACAGCAAACCACTCACCCACACAACGCCATACATGTGGTCTGCGGTTGTGAGGCTGGTTGAACGTACTGCCAAATTCAAAAAAATTACTTTGCAGGCGGCTTATAGTAGAGAAATTAACATTACATTCTCTGGGAACAGCCGTGGACATTCCTGCAGTCAGCAGCCAATTACACGCTCCCTCAACTTGAGACACCTTTGGCCCTATTGCTTAATTATACCAATGGGATTGTTGAATATTTGTTTCTGATTGGCTTGAAGGGCATTCTAGAGCGTGCATTATTTCCGTATAATGCACGGTAGAATTCAATGGCTATAGTGTTGTGTTGTCTCTAATCGTGATGTGTGTTTTGTCCTATATTTATATGTTATTTATTTTAATATATATATCATTTAATCCCAGCCCCCGTTCCCACAGGAGGTCTGTTCTTAACTAATTTGTTCTTAACTGACTTGCCTAGTTATTAAACAATATATATAGTTCATTATTACATGTTCTATGTTTGAGCTGCTTTTGAAAGCAAAAGTCTAATTGAAAACATTATTGGCATTGTTGAATTAGATTTTCTTAATAGCAAGGTAGGACTGATGGTTTGGTTAGCTAAACTAGCAAGTCTGTTTGTTTGGTTATAGCAACTACTGTCGCTATCTAGCAAACCTGCAATCGACTTCAGTGGATGTTGAACACATTTCTACCTGCAAATGAACACATATCCAGGGGTAAATGTGCGAAATTATAGCCATGGTCTAAAAGGGATAGTTAGCTCGGGGCTCTATTCGTTCTCTGGAAAATAATGCAACTTTGTGGAAGGGTAGTTCCACTGCTAGCTCGTCATTCATTATTTTCCAGATCGCATAGCCCTTCATTGATTATCCCTTACTAATTGGAACGTCAAAACCAGTTAAATAGGATTCTGAAACGACACAGGTAAGAAATGTATTCTCAAGTACAGTTATAATTTGTCTATGTAGTTTATATCTTAAGTAATACATTTAGGTAGATATATCTTGCATTATTTAGGTTAAAATCTCATACTGAGTGTTATGTGGGGTATTTTTTATGTTTAGAAAGAGTGAGCCATTAATCTAGTCAGAAACCTTAACTACTATTATCAATCATTCTAAACAAAATGCTTCTTCATCTTTTATTTAATTTTTATTTAACTAGGCAAGTCAGTTAAGAACTAATTCTTATTTAAAATGACGGTCTACCCTGGCCGAACCCGGATGACGCTGGGCCAATTGTGCGGCGCCCTATGGGACTCCCAATCACGGCCGGATGTGATACAGTCTGGATTTGAACCAGGGACTCTAGTGATGCTTCTTGCACTGAGATGCAGTGTCTTAGACCGCTGCGCCACTCAGAACTGCTGCGCTTCCCAGAACATAAGACATGTTAACTACACATGTCTACCTATGGTATCCATTTAATGAGTGTGCATTGACTCTTGACAGCCATACATAGTTCTCGCATAAAGTATGCGTCACGTAGGGTTATGTTAAGAGCCCAGCAATAATCATGTTAAGACCCATCCAATGATATTAGTCAAGACAGCTGCTCAGCAGAGAGGAGCGAGGCGAGGGCCTGTCTGGAGGATCCAGACCCGACAGCAGGGTGGACTCAAGATTTCACCTCTATTATTGATGACAACTTATTTAATTTGCTGCAGTATTGCCACCGGTGAGTCTTTCTGACAGGGTATGCTCAGGCTTGTCAGGCACTGCGGTATGGCCTTTTCATCACCAGCAGCCACAGCCTCTTTTAATTGGACTCCCAGAATAAGGAGTTGCTAGTGATACCACATGTACATGTTACAAGTAATAAACCAGTATATTGTTTCTGTTTTTATGGCCTTCTCAAATTGGTGCATTCCAAATGGGAAAGACATTAAGCTTCAAGACAAACCTTAAATGGCTCGGCAGAAATAGGATTTCTGTCTCTGAGCCACTATCCCAAACAAGGCAACTGCTGCTTTCCACTCAGTGATCACCTGGGAAGCGCATCAGATGATGTGAATCCAAGATGTTGTAGTAGACCCAATGGTGATACCACCAGACATTCTAAAGCAGTTTATTTCCAACTGGAATGTAAGCTTATGTCTACAGCTTGTCAGTGTTACAGGCATTGAATGAGTTACAAGGATCAAGATGAATGTTTCTTCACAAGCTGTACGGGTACGTTCATGCAATCCTGTCTGAAAGACCACCTACATCAGCGTTTTCCAAACTAGGGATCGCAACCCCACGTGGGGTCGGCTGATTTGAAAATGGGGTCGTGAAGAAAAAGTAAAAAAAAAAAAAAAAAAAAACACTGCTTGGTTTATAGAACCTGGGTTACGTCAGTAACCTCTGGTAGCCGCTAGATGCGGTGGTGATAAACAGAGGGGTTTCTGTTTTCTTCCTACAAATGTGACTATTGAACAGTTTAAGCTACAAAATATTATGACACCATCACTGAAAGATAAGACTCTCAGGAACATGTATGTGTCTTCTGTTTCCCTTTGAATGCCATCAGGCCACACATGACTAATTATAACAGAGTGGAGACTAGACACTAAATCAGAATGGGGGGGAAAGAACATCGATGTTCTTTTCTACACAAAAGATCATACATATTTGACTGATCTTCTGAACGTCCCAATACCTTTGTGATGCATTTGTCACTTCAAATCATCCTTCAGATTGAAATACTGTCAAAAGTACTGTCAGACTGATTTGTAATAGACTGTCATAACCCCAATTTAAAAAAAAAAGTTAACATTGGCCGTTGATTACATAACTCTTTTGACATGCCGGGGTGAGTTTTTTAAAATCAAAATGGGGTCGTGGGTCAAAAAAGTTTGGGAACCCCTGACCTACATATTAGGGCTGGGAATTGCAAGGGACCCCCCCTCGCAGCTACAAACTGCATAGTTTTTTGGGGACTCAATGCTCAAACTCAGTCTAAGTGGACAAATGCTAAGTGGACAAATGCTACTCCCACTTCACTATCATTATATTCTCATGTCCTGGATATTTGTCTAAGGTCATTCAACAAATGAACAGGGAGACTACAGTTTATACACAGTACAAATAATGCATGTGCAAAGATCAGAGTTGAGGGCTAAGAATTTGAAGGAAATTAATACACACACACAACCCCTACAAGCCCGTCTCTCAGGTGTGGTGACTTTCAATATTTCCCCGCTCATCTCAGACAGACAGCCCACGGGAGCTTGCCCTTTGAAGCTTGGAATAAAAGGGTTTCTTGTCAGGCATTTTTTGGGACATGTTCCTGCGCTGCTTACAGTAGGCAGCTCAGTGTGAAACTTTGAAATGGCACCATTACAGGGCTGCCTTTTGAAGTTGAAAGGACGCCCACAGTTTCCTATTCAGGCCCTTGCTCTCCTGATTAAGTTTGATTTGGCTGTTTACATTCTTTGTGGGCCAAAAGCTGCCTCTGTCCCCCATGTGCCAATCCCATTTCTCATGTGAGCCCTCAGACAGGGCCTCCTCAGAAAGCCTGCTCTCCTCTCCGTGTCAGATTGTCAGTCTGGTCTTCATTAGCCACTTTGTTCACAATCCTCCCCATGAATGAACAAATGGCGTTTATCTAATCTATATTATTATTTTCCATGGCTTTTATCTCCAGAATGTCGCAAATCTGTTTTTGATATAGTGCTTTATTGAAATTATCCATCTGAGGCGTGTGTCGTAAAATCTGTAATTATAGCATGTTTAATGTTTTACAGTTTTTCCAGTGAACATTGCTTTTAACTTAAATTTCTGATGTGGAAAATGTAAACATTTTCAGGTTATTATTTTCCCAGAATTAATTTGGGTTTTAAACTATTAACACCTTTAAGGCAGACTGTAACATCTTTATGTGAATGAGCTTTATTATGTATATTGGGCCTACATTAAATTATAGTGAGAGCATGGTTGGAGTGTCTGGTTTGCAGTAGCTAGCTAAGTGTTTGTTACCGTACAGAGATGTTTGGTTTACTTGAGAGAAGAAGCTTGTCTGGTATAGTTCTCTTGCCCTTAGACCAGCCTCTGAGCTCATTTTTCCACCTCTCCACATAGACGTCAATTCCCATATAGGTTCTCAGCCATTTCAAAGGGTCCCGTGGCGTTGGGCGGCCCCTCAGCATACCACCTGTGTTGATTCCATGTGGTTGGAAGGTGTCCAACTGTAGGTGAGATGCTGTGTTTTGAGGTATTCGGGCTTGTGTGTGGTCCTGCATTTTACACGTCAACATATGGAGATTAGTGAAGGAAGCAATGTCGCCCATGACCGCGCCATGGAGATTTGAGCTCCCCTGCGCCCTAAACTTGTGCTGGCCTGCCGTTGGCTGTAAACATATCAGTTTGATATTTACGATGTGGCAGACACAGGCTGGCTTTGGCTCCCCTGTGTTATTTTTAACCCTCTGTTGCCACAGAATTGCCACAGACATGGGTGCGTCTTGTCGAGATATGCACCACTGCCAATAATTTGATGGAAGGATTCTTTTCTCTGTGCTCTTCAACATAGACTAGAGTATTGACCTAGGTCTTGATTTAAAGATGCCTTGAAGCCACACAAGAAAGATCCATTCTAAAATATTATGTTCAAGTTTCTATGAAGTTGTTTAATCTAAGTCAAAGTGAGAGCTGTATGCTCTCTGGTCCCTTAGGTCACATGTTTGTACAGCAGGATTTTAGATACACAGGCACCTGAGTATGAATCATCCATGCTGAAACAGGCAAATTCCTGACTAGCTCTGCCACATGTCAGTGAAAAAGCAGGAGCCTGCACTCAGGACTAAATTTAGAAAACTCCTTAATGTAGAAATTAAAGGAGAACTGTGCCTCAGCGCTCTGCTACCCCTCAACCCCCCCACCACATACTCCCGTCCCCTGTCGATTCCCCTGTCAGATCCACACCACTTCAAACCCCAACAAGCTTGTAAACAAGGCACAAAACAAGACAGACATTTGCATGTCCCCATCCAAATTTAGCCCAAGCGTCTTTGCCTTCTTCTTTTTTTGCCCTGGGAGTTCATAATTGCAAAGGAAAACTTGATATTTATACGTTTCCACATAGCATTTGGGACCTGCAGTATTTGTTTGACCAAATTCTTTCCGAGGCAACAAGGTTCTGTCCCGATCAGTCTCAATGTGAGCAGTGCTGAATGCTCACCGCTGGAACTCCTTGTCTCCCTGCACAGTTAAATGCTGTAAGACGTACTCGGCGTAACTTATGTTCAGTATCTTTTTATCCCTCTTTTGTGAAAGAAGACTAGTCAGACATGCCTGTAAAAGCTCAGACGAAATCCCATCGTCTGTGGTCATATTTATGATGCAGAGTAAATCATTTAAAATAGAATGTTCTTGAAATATGGAACACAACTGGATTAACAAATCAATTGAAATGTACCCCTTGCCTGGTCATATTTTTTTTGTTCTGTAGCGAGCTTTGTTCAGCTGTCAGTGGTTTATCTCCACTGTCAGACAAATAGGTCCAGACCAATGATTTATGCACTAAATGACTGTCAGGGGGTGCTGTTTTTAAGCCACTGCGCCTCGATCATGGCACTAACCCACCATAGTAAAAAATATATTGGAAGCTATAGAAATGCATTTATTAATGTCTACATTTTGATTTAGCCACGTTTATTCTATTACAGACACCATAATGCATACCCTTAAATTAAATTGTGAGATACACCTAAAAAATGTAAAATATATAAATATATGAAACATTTCCTTAAGTATAATTTTTTGAAAGTACTGTTACTTTCCTCACTACAACAAAAAATACTTAAATACATCTACATTTGTCCTCAAAACATTTAGCAGACGCACGCTCTTATCCAGGGTTTATATACATTTGACATTTTAGTAATTTAGCAGACACGCTTATCACGTCACGGGTTGAATTCCGCCTCTTCGTTAATTCACATAAGAAGTATCCCATTTCACTGTTGCAGACAATTTATGTTTGAGGCTTTACTGAGCCGGACAAACTTCGCTCTTCAACGAGAGCCTAAGCACTTCCCCGGTGTTTCCCCAGATCAAGTATGAAGACATTGCACGTCTCTAGTGAGAACAGGCCTTGCACAAACTTTTTCCCCCTGGCACATTTTCTGACTGGCACTCGCATTGTTTTTGTTATTTTCCTTAGAAATAGTAACTTTGGACATGTGTGTGTTCCTATCAAAGTAAGTGCCTTATTTGATGTATATCATGTTGTCGTTTCGACTGTAGCATACCGTATGGAGCATAATGTATTTACTGTTTTATTCACATGTTTTCAAGTACTGGTGACAAATCATGCATTCCGATTCTTGCGTAGATTGTAATGGACACACGTGTGTAAAATACTTTTTTGAATGCTGTACTGATTATGATGAGCTAATGCTAAGCTATTTTCCAGCTATGTGTGGCACCGTCTTTGTTGATGTCATACAATGCATTCTGGTTGTCACATAAGCGCCTATCAGACCAAAGATGTTATAATAAGGGATAGTTCACTCGACTGACTTATGGCGCTTTCAAGACAACTGGGAACTCTGAAAAGTCTGAGGTCAAATCATGACGTCAGTGATCTTCAGGTCGGAAGGTTGGCGCTCTAGAAAGAGGCCAGAGATTCCGAGTTAGATGACATTTCAAAACAATTTTCCCCAGAACGGAGCTAGTTTACCCCCCCCCCCCCCCCCCACACAGATTTCCCAGTTGTCTTGAACGCACTGAAGTGGAAGTCGGAGATTTCCGATTTCCCAGTTGTTTTGAACACGGCATCTGATTTTAAATATGGGTTACCAGCTCAGACCCCCTTTGCGTATAAACTTCTCCTGTGCTTGTCCCCCATTTATTGATAAATCCCCTATCATAGTAATATTTCCTTCATCATATCCCCCCACAATATCTTCACTGATTTCTACCCCCCATGGACTAGGCTAGGCAGTAGGCTTGTATTTTGGGTGAAGATCTGTGAGGTGATAACATTTTATTTGCTTTGTGTTTAGTCAAAAACGGTAAATGACTTGTCAAGTCATGTGCTCCGGTTCTTGTATACACTGTAAAAAGTACATAGAAGATTTGTAGTATGCTAAAAATTGTCCAAACTAAGTTAATATTTTTCAGGCAATGGGCCCAGCCATCTTTGACCTTGAGTTTGTTTATTTGCGTCTTATAGCGAATGACATTCTGGGATTAGGGAGGTTTCTCTTGTCAAACATTTAAAAAAACATGGCTGCCATCATAAAAATGTAGCTGCTGTTAGCTTTGCTGACATGTATCTCTTTTCTAAACAATATTTAATTTCTCTCTTGTGCTCACCTGAGATGTGGTACATTGTAAACAGGTCTGGCTGTTAGGTCGCTAACTAATGTTTTTTCCCCCCAGCGCAACCAGTTATTTAGACTGGTTTATGGAATGAGTTTTGCTGTGGATGTGTTCTTTGCGATGATGACATTCGCGTGTAGCATTTATTGAGGAATAAAGTTGTAAAGACCAATATTTCCCAGCAGTACAAAACATTGTTTCGATGCTTTTCGGACAATAAATCAAATCAAACTTTATTTGTCACATGCAGCGAATACAAGTGTAGACCTTACTGTGAAATGCTTACTTACAAGCCCTTAACCAACAGTGCAGTTCAAGAAAGAGTTAAGAAAATATTTACCAAATAAACTAAAGTAAAAAATAATAAAGTAGCACAATAAAATAACGCGGCTATATACATGGGGTACCGGTACCGAGTCAATGTGTGGAGGTACAGGTTAGTCGAGGTAATTTGTACATGTAGGTAGGGTGTGAAGTGACTATGCATAGATAATAAACAGCGAGCAGCAGCAATGCTGTTTAGATGCGTTTGTTGCATCATACGTTCTGTTGATACTGTTCCAATCACATATTTGTGACGGTACGCTGCAGGGACCAGTCAACAATGATCACAAATATGTGATCGTACGCGTCGAAGGGTTGAGGACAAGATGGCTGTTCTGCAGAGAGCCAAGAACTTGAGAGGAACCAACATTTTCCTCAACAAGGACATCTCTGAAGCTGTGCAATCTGCCAGAGAGCATGGGAACAATGCTTACATCTGCTACGACAGGCTCATTGTCCACCCTCCTTCCCAAAAGCCTGGGAGGACTGAGAGAGCCAAGCTTCAGGGTCAGTAGCTTCAGCCCAACATTACGCACTTACACATGTATTTTGTCTCCATATTATAAGCTACGCGGAAAGTGCGAAGAATAGCCCATATTAATATATGTAGACTTAGAAATAAGGTTAATGAAATCAATAACTTGCTAACATCGGATAGGATTCATATATTAGCCATCTCTGAAACTCACTTAGATAATTATTTTGATACAGCAGTAGTAATACAGGGATATAACTACAGAAAAGACAGGAATGTTTGTGGGAGGTTTTTGCTGTATATGTTCAGAGCCATATTCCTGTAAAGCTTAGATATCATGTTTTCACTAATGCTGCAGAGCTTTGCTCCAAAGCATTATCAGATTCCATTGGCTGTAGTGACCATAACATTGTGGCAATAACAACAAGTAAAGCCAGTGCGCCAAAGGTTGGGCCTAAAGTAATTAATATATTATTTTGGTGAAGATGTAAAATGTTGGTCTGTGTAGGAAGTGAATCCAGATGCAGCACTGGAAGTATTTGTAAAATGATTCATTCCAATTGTTTACAAGAATGCACCTGTTAAGAAACTAACTGTGAACAGTGAAAAATGTAATGGTTCAAATAAATTTTGCAAAAGAGGTGGCAAAGAAGTCCGACTGCTTAGCTAATTGATTGACATACTTTAAATTGAGAAATGTTGTGACTAAACTTAAGAAAAATAAATGAGATTACCAAACAAAGATAAAAGACATAAAACACACTGGGAAAAATACTTTGGAGTACCTTTATTTGTAATTTTTATTTGATTTAACTAGGCAAGTCAGTTAAGAACAAATTCTTATTTACAATGATGGCCAACCAAAAGGCAAAAGGCCTCCTGCGGGGACAGAGGCTGGGATTAAAAAATAAATTAAATGATATCATGGACAGAACTCAACTCTATTCATTATCATGAATTGAAGTTGATGGGTCATTTATAACACAACCTTTCGGTATTGCCAATCATTTCAATGACTATTTAACTAGTAAAGTGGAAAAACTCAGTGAAATGACATTGAACAATGAACCATTGTATTTTTGTATAAAATATCTAATAATGAAAGAGAAGGATTGCACTTTTGAATTGGGTCAAGTTAGTGTGGGAGAGGTGGAAAAACTATTGTTATCCGTCAATAGTGACAAGCCACCAGGTACAGTGCCTTGAAGATATTCACACCCCTCGACTTTTTGCACATTCTGTTGAATTTAAAATGTATGAAATGTAGATTTTTTTGTTGTCACTGGCCTACACATAATGCCCCAAATGAATGTCATATTTGATGTTTTTTTCTCAATGATTGCTTGTACTGTAACACAATGATTGCTTGTACTGTAACACAATGATTGATTGTGGGTGTTATGATACAGTCATAACCATGTCATGACACATATTTAGACTTGTTTTGACATATATTGCGTTATTTTTATGGCTGGTTATGACCCACAAACCCACAAAACCTACCACACAAGGCAAAACATTCCATTACACCATAGTTTGCGTGTCAACAGTATGTTTATGTTATGTATTTTTTTAATTGACCATATTAAATTATTGTAATTACACACACATTGATGTCAGACATGCACCTACCCCAATGCTCTGTTTGCTGATGACAGCGATGAATGCAGGAGCAGATTTCAGGAGCAGGACAAGCCCCCTTCTTTTTGACTGATGACTGATATAAGGGCATGTACATGATAGGCCTATCTGGCTTATATGATTATGATGGTCATTATGCTTCTAGACAGTGTCATAAAGTTATGTCAACTTTTATGACATATTATAACATGGTTATGACCCCGTCATACACTGGGTGTCGAGTAAATTGTTACCGATTGTACAATGTACACACATGATTTCAGTTTGTGTGTGATATGTTTATTTCGACATTTATAAAGAAACTTTTATAAGCAATGGAAACACTGCCATGTTGATCTAAGCTTTTCTGATGGAAAATCCCATTAGTGTCCGACTTTCGGCTGTCACAGATGCACCTTCCCCAACTTTACTCCTGGACTTTCGTCTACAGACGGTTGCTTTCGCCTTACCACTCAAATGTGTCCATCAAGTCAATAACTATGTGGGACACTGGGCTGAAGGGAGTTGTGGTTTTCATTTAAGCAAATATTTAACCTAGTTCAGCGTAAAAAAAAAAAAAAACGCAATTAACTACAATGACCATAATCTATTGCGCCTGCTTTTCCCGGCTCGAACAGAGACTGATCAGAGAGGAAGAGAAGAAGCGAAAGGTTTCACTCTCACCAAAATCTGTCCAAAATAAGCCCAATGCATTTCTATGGCCTTATTTTGGACCTAAGCTTGTCGACTGCCTTCCCACCTTTAGGACAACGACTCCCATTGTTAGGGTGGAGACATGAGCATCTTGTCATCATATACAGATCTCTGGAAGGGTACACTTTTACGCCTTCTACGTTAGGTTAGATACATACAGACCGCATAGACCACATGAGAGAGGAAAGTACACAACACAACGTCGAGGGGGACAGAGCCAGGTCGTGAAAGTATGCCTTATCTACTTTGAAGAACTAGTAAAATGATTGAGTCAGACAGCTCTGCAGCATACTTAGGCAGGCTAGCTAAATAGGAAGACTAAAGACTGTACAGTATCGGGAGCACATCTAGATACAGTGCATTTGGAAAGTAGTCAGACCCCTTGACTTTTTCCACATTTTGTTACGTTACAGCCTTTTTCTAAAATGGATTACATTTAAAAAAAAATGCATCAATCTACACACAATACCCTAAAATTACAATGCGAAAAAAGGTTTTTAGTATTTGTTGAAAATGTATTAAAAATAAAAAACAGATACCTTATTTGCCTAAGTATTCACACCCTTTCCTATGAGACATGAAATTGAGCTCAGGTACAT
The DNA here is from genome assembly GCF_002910315.2 of Salvelinus sp. IW2-2015. NCBI lineage: Eukaryota > Metazoa > Chordata > Actinopteri > Salmoniformes > Salmonidae > Salvelinus > Salvelinus sp. IW2-2015. The sequence goes on along the minus strand of NC_036860.1, from coordinate 38,653,525 downwards.
ACTTTTTCCATTGATCATCCTTGATTGGAGTCCACCTGTGGTGAATTCAATTGATTGGAAATGATTTGGAAAAGCACACACCTGTCTATCTATATAAGGTCCCACAGTTGACAGTGCATGTCAGAGCAAAGACCAAGCAATGAGGTCAAAGGAATTGTCCGTAGAGCTCCAAGACAGGATTGTGTCGAGGCAGAGATCTGGGGAAGGGTACCAAAAATGTCTGCAGCATTGAAGGTCCCCGAGAACACAGTGGTTTCCATCATTCTTAAATGGAAGAAGTTTGGAACCACCAAGACTCTTCCTAGAGCCAAACTGGGCAGAAGGGGGAGAAGGGCCTTGGTCAAGGAGGTGACCAAGAACCCGATGTACAGCTTGCCATGCAGTAACAGAGAGAACAGTCTATGACTTGGGTGACTGGAGTTTTTGACCATTTTTTGGGTCTTCCTCTGATACTGCCTAATATATAGGTCCTGGATGGCAGGAAGCTTGACCCACTTGTGATGTACTGGTGTGCCAAGTTTGTAGCGTCATACCCAAGAAGACTCGAGGCTGTAATTGCTGTCAAAGGTGCTTCAACAAAGTACTGAGTAAAGGGTCTGAATACTTAAGTAAATGTGATATTTTAGAATAAGGCTGTAACGTAACAGAATGTGGAAAAAGTCAAGGGGTCTGACTACTTTCCGAATGCAGGTACTTTCCGAATGTGGGGCGGAAGGTAGCCTAGTGGTTAGAGCGTTGGGCCAGTAACCGAAAGGTTGCTAGATCGAATCCCCGAGCTGACAAGGTAAAATCTCTCTGCCTGAGCAGTGATGAGATGATGACTTTAAGGAATGAAAAATAATAGTCATTAAATAAAAACAAAGTAATATAGACAACTGAAATTTTTATTTAACCTTTATTTAACCAGGAAGCGCTCGTTCAGATTTGAAATCTATTTTTCGACAGCATCCTGGCCAAGATAGGCAGCACCAAGTCATTACACAATTACAGACAGACATGCAAAACTACAAGTAATCTAGTAAAAACCATAGAATTCACAAGAGTACAACAAAATCATAAAACAGCAAATTAAAAACAGGTTGACAGGTTAGGGAGTCATTCTCAAAATCTTTCATCCAGTGATTTAAAAACACCTATCGGGACAAGTTCAATATATTATTTAATAATCATTTCCTGTTTTTCTATTGATTTCTACCCAATGTGGACCTGAAAGAGACAATGGAATAATTTAAATGTTTTTGCAATTTAATGTTCACTATCTTTTGGCTTTGGAATTTCAATTGAAAAGCTCTAAAATCATTGTATAATAAAACATTTTCATAATGCATTTATTGGTAAAAATAATAAACGAAAACAAAAACCGAAAATAACGTTTTACACTGAACAAAAATATTAACGCAACATGTAAAGTGTTGGTCCCATGTGTCATGAGCTGAAATAAAAGATCCCAGAAATGTTCCATATACACAAAAAGCTTATTTCTCTCAAATCTTGTGCACAAATTTGTTTACATCCCATTACATGAGAGCATTTCTCATTTGCCAAGATAATCTATCCACCTAACAGGTGTGGCATATCAAGAAGCTGATTATACAGCATGATCATTACACAGATGCACCTTGTGCTGGGAACAAAAGGCCACTCTAAAATGTGCAGTTTTGTCACACAACACAATGCCACAGATGTCTCAAGTTTTCAGGATGTGTGCAATTAACATGTTCACTGCAGGAATGTCCACCAGACCTTTCGCCAGTGAATTTAATTTCTCTACCATAAAGCCAGCTCAAGTTATTTTAGAGAATTTGTCAGTACGTCCAACCGGCCTCACAACCTGCAGACCACGTGTATGGTGTCGTGTGGGCGAGCGGTTTGCTGATGTCAATGTTGTGAACAGAGTGCCCCACATGGTGGCGGAAGGGTCATGGTATGGGCAGGCATAAGCTACAGACAACAAACACAATTGCATTTTATCGATGGCTATTTGAACGTGCACAATACTGTGACGAGATCCTGAGGCCCATTGTTGTGCCATTCATCCGACGCCCTCACCTCATGTTTCAACATGATAATGCACGGCCCCATGTTGCAAGGATCTGTACACAATTCCTGTAAGCTGAAAATGTCCCAGTTCTTCCATGGCTTGCATACTCCAGACATGTCACCTATTGAGCAGTTTGGGATGCTCTGGATCGATGTATACGACAGCATGTTCCAGTTCCCGACAATATCCAGCAACTAAGCACAGCCATTGAAGAGGAGTGGAACATCATTCCACAGGCCACTATCAACAGCCTGATCAACTCCATGCGAAGGAGATGTGTCATGTTGAGGCAAATGGTGGTCACACCAGATACTGACTGGTTTTCTGATCCACGCCCCTACTTTATTTTTTTAAGGTATATGTGACCAACAGATGCTTATCTGTATTCCCAGTCATGTGAAATGTATAGGTTTGGGCCTAATGCATTTATTTCAATTGACTGATTTATCTACAGTGCATTCGGAAAGTATTCAGACCCCTTGGCTTTTTCCACATTTGTTACGTTACAGCCTTATTCTAAAATGGAATGATTTAAAAAAATAAAAACATCTCAAACTACACACACTGCACCATAATGACAAAGCAAAAACAGGTTTATAGAAAGTTTTACCCAAAAAACGAAACAAACTAAAATATGACATTTACATAAGTATTCAGACCCTTCACTCAGTACTTTGTTGAAGCACCTTTTGGCAGCGTTTACAGCCTCGAGTCTTCTTGGGTATGATGCTACAAGCTTGGCACACCTGTAATTGGGGAGTTTCTCCCATTATTCTTTGCAGATCTTCTCAGGCTCTGTCAGGTTGGATGGGGAGCATTGCTGCACAGCTATTTTCAGGTCTCTCACGAGATGATCGATCGGGTTCAAGTCCGGGCTCTGGCTGGGCCACTTAAGGACATTCAGACAATTGTCCCGAAGCCAGTCCTGCTTTTTCTTGGCTGTGTGCTTAGGGTCGTTGTCCTGTTGGAAGGTGAACCTTTGCCCCTGTCTGAGGTCCTGAGTGCTCTGGGGCAGGTTTTTATATTTTTGTTCAATATTATAATCGAACCGAAACCGAACCGACTTCAAAAAGCACTAAACGCTCAGCACTACTATCATTGTGTCTGTGGTTTGTGGACCCCAGGAAGAGGAGCTGCTGCTTCTGCAAAAGCTAATGAGGATCCAAATGAACTAATAAATCGTTAGTGCATTCCTCTTTAGCTACTTTATTGAGGAAAAATGTACTTACTATCAGCAAGGAAAGTCAAGTGTGAGGGTCAGTTCACGAATGCCATGTTTTTATTTTGTACAGGCTTCCTTCTTTTCATTCTGTCATTTAGGTTCATATTGTGGAGTAACTACAATGTTGCTGATCCATCCTCAGTTTTCACCTATGACAGCCATTAAACTTGAACTATTTTAAAGTCAACATTGGCCTCATGTTGAAATCCCTGAGCGGTTTCCGTTCTCTCCGGCATCTGAGTTAGGAAGGACACCTGTATCTTTGTAGTGACTGGATGTATTGAACACCATTAAAATTGTCATTAATATCTTCACCATGCTCTAAGGGATATTCAATGTCTGTTTCTTTTTTTTTTACCCATCTACCAATAGGTGCCCTTTGCGAGGCATTGGAATAACTCCCTGGTGTTTTTGGTTGAATATGTTTTTGAAATTCACTGGTCGACTGTAGGGCCTTTATAGATGACTATGTGTGGGGTACAGAGATGAGGTAGCCATTAAACAATCATGTTTAAACTATTATTGCACACAGAGTCCATGCAACTTATGTGACTGTTTAACATATTTTTAGCCCTGAAATTATTTAGGGTTGCCATAGACATTTCAGCTTTTCATTTTGTATTAATTTGTGAACATTCCTTAAAACACAATTCCACTTTGACATTATGGGGTATTATGTGTAGGCCGGTGACCAAAAAAATCTCTATTTAATCAATTTTAAATTCAGGCTGTAACACAACAAAATGTGGAAAAAGTAAATGGGTGTGAATACTTTCTGAAGGCACTGTATATCTCTCTCCCTCTCTCTGGGTGCTGGGGTTTCATGGGGGGCCCCTTCTGCCTCACACAGTTTTATAGAAATCTTGACGCCAAAGGCATAATTAGCCTGGAATGTGCTGTCCATTTCAGGCGGGGAGGGAGAGTGGGTTAGATGGAGGGGAGGGATCCAGAGAATTGGCCCCTCTTCACTCGCTTCCCTCTGCCCACTGGCTCTCACATAAAGGCTACACTGCAGAGCATGCCCACGCACTGTGATTGCACCCAAGTTTTTAATTTACTATGGACTTTTGTAAAACCATTTTTTATATATATTTTTTGTCAGCCTCACATAAGCTAATGTCTGGCAGCCACAGTCTCTGTTTCACTGTTTGGTAACTGGCAGGAAAATAGATGAATACTGAGAGTAAGTGGAGGAACATTGTCATGGGAGGAGTGGAGCTTGAAGAAAAGCATTTTGAAGCTGCTTGTTGACATGTATCCGTTATGAGTGTCGCACACAGGCACGTCACGGAAGAGACACTTGTGTATAAAGGCTTGAAGATGAACGCGTACAGCTTGTCCTTGCCCCTTTTTGATCATCTATATGTAGCCTACTCAGAGGAAATGCAGATTGTGGATAGTGTTCATTTTCATTGTGTTTACCTCCGGGACTGAGGTATGATGTCTGTGCGACGCCACTTCTATCACCTAGGCCATGTTGTCCCCACTTAACGCAGGTACATTTAGGCCTAGACGATACAAGAATGATGTGAGTCAGCAACTTCTTTGACAACCTCTTGTATTATATCACACCATGAAAGGGATGTTTCTATTCCACATGAAAACTTCTGAGGAGATGTTAATATTGACCTTTTGACAGGTCTTTTTGTTTCCAGTTTACACTGCTTTGAAGCGACAGCACTTCAATACCAGATGATACAATTCTCTTTGTGATCTTTTCCGATATATATTTATTATTATTTTTTGCTATGGTCTGATCCACTGAATTCACACACAGAGAGAAAATAAAAATGACTACTGGGAATTTGGCTCACACTCTGGTCAAGAAAAAAAATATGTAAGGCAACGTAAAATGGCTTGTAAGAGAGTCTGAAAAGTATCAACGCCTAAATTGAAACAGTAAGCATACAGTGAAAACAAAGGGGTCGTCGCTGTGATAGGAAGGGGAAAAAACTAGAGCAGCATTTTATCTGCTTCTGTGCAGAAACATCTGGAAATAGTTTGGAGAAAATGAGGGAATCTGAAGTACTTGGGAATTAAGAGCTATGGGAAAGAAATCGGCCCCCTTCCCCCACATTTTCCCGAGTGAGAGATTTCATGTGTGGAGAACAGGACAGGACGTTGCAAACTGTCTTCGCAGGTTCTTGATGATAAAACTGTGAGATGTTCTTGCCTGATTCTTGCTCTTCCAAAACAAGGTCATTTTCAGACCAGTATCATTCTGTTCGACACAATTGCATTTCTATAATATTTGTACTCCTGAAATAAGCAACTAAACGATAAGTAGACAACAACTGAAGGTCACTGTAGGCTTATTTGTTCCATTTCTGTTTTTACCATATAACAATGTGACCTATTTATTTTCTCAGGGTTTTGTTGCAGTCATTCTGCAACCATCCTTATTTTACTTAGGTAAATTGTAACTGTTGCTATAATGTGAACATTTATTAGCTGGTTGAACAGACATGTTCTTTTATGCCTGCTATGTCAAAGTCTCTATTGGATGGCCTGTTCAGCCAATTTAGAGCAGATATTTTAAAGAAGCACAAACACTGAGATCAAAGCCAGCAACGAAGCCAGTAACTTTGCTGCATATGAAACTAATGAGCTGCAACTCTCTGAATCTCTGTCTCATCTTGTCCAATATCCCTGTGCCTCCATGGATAACTGATCTTGTCAGTGGCAAAAATGCAGTCTTAACACAGGCCACATCAAACAATTGTTCAGTTTACTATTGAACAATACAGTACTTACTATAGAATAATGTAGTAAATCAAATCAGTTTATTGGTTGCATACACAGATTTCCAGATGTTATCGCAGGTGCAGCAAAATGTTTGTTTCTAGCTCCAACAGTGCTGTAATACCTAGCAATACACAAACAATTCAATAAGTAAAAAGAGAGATGTCTGGACAAATCCAGTTTAACAACCCAAATATTACTGTAACAGTAATCCAAATGCAATCTATACGTATCTACGCTGGATGAATTTACATAAGATAAACTAGGAATCGTAACCTGTAGTATGCTGTAGAATACTATAATACATACTGTAGTATCGCTTGATCATGTGTAGTACTTACTATAGAATGTTGTAGAATACTATAATAAATACTACAGTATTATCCACAAAAGAAACACTAGTAAATACTAGAGTAATGTCCACAAAAACACACTTTTTAAACTCTCGTAAATACTATAGTATTTCATTTGCATATACCTTGCCCATTCCCCTACTCCATGTCAACATTTGTGCCACCCATAACTGAGAAACCTACATGCCAAGTATAGAACATATACAGTGCATTCGGGAACATTTTCAGACCCTTTCCCCTTTTCCACATTTTGTTACGTTTTTTTGCAAATCTATTAAACATTTAAAACAGAAATCCCTTATTAACATAAGTATTCATACCCTTTACTATGAGACTCGAAATTGAGCTAATTTGCATCCTGTTTCCATTGACCATCCTTGATGTCCAACTTGTTTGGAGTCCAACAGTGGTAAATTTCAATTGATTTGGACATGATTTGGAAAGGCGCACACCTGTCTATATAAGGTCCCACAGTTGACCGTGCATGTCAGAGCAAAAACCAAGCCATGAGGTCGAAGGAATTGTCCGTAGTGCCCCGAGACAAGATTGTGGCGAGGCAGAGATCTGGGGAAGGTCTACATTGAAGGTCCCCAAAAACACAGTGGCCTCCATCATTCTTAAATGGAAGAAGTTTGGAACCACCAAGACTCTTCCTAGAGCTAGCCGGCCGGCCAAACTAAGCAATCGGGGGAGAAGTGCCTTGGTCAGGGAGGTGACCAAGAATCCGATTGTCACTCTGACAGAGCTCCAGAGTTCCTCTATGGATATGGGATAAACTTCCAGAAGAACAACCACCTAAAAGGCACATGACAGCCTGCTTGGAATTTGCCAAAATGCACCTAAAGGACTCTCAGACCATGAGAAACAAGAATCTCTGGTCTGATGAAACCAAGATTGTACTCATTGGCCTGAATGCCAAGCTTCACATCTCGAGGAAACCTGGCACCATCCCTACGGTTAAGCATGGTGGTGGTGGTGGCAGCATTTTTTATTTTATTTTTATTTCACATTAATTTAACCAGGTAGGGTAGTTGAGAACAAGTTCTCATTTGCAACTGCGACCTGGGCAAGATAAAGCAAAGCAGTTCGACACATACAACAACACAGAGTTACACATGGAATAAACAAAACATACAGTCAATAATACAGTAGAACAAAGAAAACAAAAAGTATATATACAGTGAGTGCAAATGAGGTAAGATAAGGGAGTTAAGGTAATAAATAGGCCATGGTGGGGAAGTAATTACAATATAGCAATTAAACACTGGAATGGTAGATGTGCAGAAGATGAATGTGCAAGTAGAGATACTGGGGTACAAAGGAGCAAGATAAATAAATACATCCAGTATGGGGATGAGGTAGGTAGATAGATGGGCTGTTTACAGATGGGCTATGTACAGGTGCAGTGATCTGTGAGCTGCTCTGACAGCTGGTGCTTAAAGCTAGTGAGGGAGATATGAGTCTCCAGCTTCAGAGATTTTTGCAGTTCGTTCCAGTCATTGGCAGCAGAGAACTGGAAGGAAAGACGACCAAAGGAGGAGTTGGCTTTGGGGGTGACCAGTGAGATATACCTGCTGGAGCGCGTGCTACGATGTGGATGCTGCTATGGTGACCAGTGAGCTGAGATAAGGCGGGGCTTTACCTAGCAGAGACTTGTAGATAACCTGGAGCCAGTGGGTTTGGCGACGAGTATGAAGCGAGGGCCAACCAACGAGAGCCTACAGGTCGCAATGGTGGGCAGTGTATGGGGATTTGGTGACAAAACGGATGGCACTGTGATAGACTGCATCCAGTTTGTTGAGTAGAGTGTTGGAGGCTATCTTATAGATAACATCACCGAAGTCGAGGATCGGTAGGATGGTCAGTTTTACGAGGGTATGTTTGGCAGCATGAGTGAAGGATGCTTTGTTGCGATATAGGAAGCCGATACTAGATTTAATTTTGGATTGGAGATGCTTAATGTGAGTCTGAAAGGAGAGTTCACAGTCTAACCAGACACCTAGGTATTTGTAGTTGTCCACGTGTTCTAAGTCAGAGCCATCCAGAGTAGTGATGCTGGACGGGCGAGCAGGTGCGGGCAGTGATCGTTTGAATAGCATGCATTTAGTTTTACTTGCGTTTAAGAGCAGTTGGAGGACACGGAAGGAGAGTTGTATGGCATTGAAGCTCGTCTGGATGTTAGTTAACACAGTGTCCAAAGAGAGGCCAGAAGTATACAGAATGGTGTCGTCTGCGTAGAGGTGGATCAGAGAATCACCAAAAGCAAGAGGAACATCATTGATGTATACAGAGAAGGAGTCGGCCCAAGGATTGAACCCTGTGGCACCCCATAGAGACTGCCAGAGGTCCGACAACAGGCCCTCCGATTTGACACACTGAACTCTATCAGAGAAGTAGTTGGTAAACCAGGCGAGGCAATCATTTGAGAAACCAAGGCTGTTGAGTCTGCCGATAAGAATGTGGTGATTGACAGAGTCGAAAGCCTTGGCCAGGTCGACAAATACGGCTGCACAGTAATGTCTCTTATCAATGGTGGTTATGATGTCGTTTAGGACCTTGAGCGTGGCTGAGGTGCACCCATGACCAGCTCTGAAACCAGATTGCATAGCGGAGAAGGTACGGTGGGATTCGAAATGGTCGGTAATCTGTTTGTTAACTTGGCTTTCGAAGACCTTAGAAAGACAGGGTAGGATAGATATAAGTCTTTAGCAGTTTGGGTCTAGAGTGTCACCCCCTTTTGAAGAGGGGGATGACTGCGGCAGCTTTCCAATCTTTCAGAATCTCAGACGATACGAAAGAAAGGTTGAACAGGCTAGTAATAGGGGTTGCAACAATTTCGGCAGATCATTTTAGAAAGAGAGGGTCCAGATTGTCTAGCCCGGCTGATTTGTAGGGGTCCAGATTTTGCMGCTCTTTCAGAACATCAGCTATCTGGATTTGGGTGGAGGAGAAATGGTGGGGGCTTTGGCGGGTTGATGTGGAGGGTGCCGGGCAGTTGACCGGGGTAGGGGTAGCCATGTGGAAAGCATGGCCAGCCGTAGAGAAATGCTTATTGAAATTCTCAATTATAGTGGATTCTTCTGTGGTGACAGTGTTTCCTAGCCTCAGAGCAGTGGGCAGCTGGGAGGAGGTGCTCTTATTCTCCATGGACTTTACAGTGTCCCAGAACGTTTTTGAGTTAGTACTACAGGATGCAAATTTCTGTTTTAAAAAGCTAGCCTTAGCTTTCCTACCTGCCTGTGTATATTTGTTCCTAACTTCACTGAAAAGTTGCATATCACGAGGGCTATTCGATGCTAATGCTGAACGCCACAGGATGTTTTTGTGCTGGTCAAGGGCAGACAGGTCTGGAGTGAACCAAGGACTATATCTATTCCTAGTTCTACATTTTTTGAATGGGGCATGCTTATTTAAGATGGTGAGGAAGGCACTTTTAAAGAATAGCCAGGCATCATCTACTGACGGGATGAGGTCAATGTCATTCCAGGATACCCCGGCCAGGTCGATTAGAAAGGCCTGCTCGCAGAAGTGTTTTAGGGAGCGTTTGACAGTGATGAGGGGTGGTCGTTTGGTCGCAGACCCATTACATGGAACCCAAACTGTCTGCGCGCGTGCGCCATCGTGCATAAATGTATTTTGTCCCCCTACACCAAACACGATCACGACAGAGGTTAAAATATCAAAACAACCTCTGAACCAATGACATTAATTTGGGGACAGGTCGAAAAGCATTAAACATGTATGGCAATTTAGCTAGTTAGCTTGCACTTGCTAGCTAATTTGTCCTATTTAGCTAGCTTGCTGTTGCTAGCTAATTTGTCCTGGGATATAAACATTGAGTTGTTATTTTACCTGAACTGCACAAGGTCCTCTACTCCGACAATTAATCCACACATAAAACAGCCAACCGAATTGTTTCTAGTCATCTTTTTCATCTTTGAACTTATATGGTGATCGCATCTAAACTTTCATAGTTTTACCACGACTACCGGCAAAACAGTTAGTCTTTCAATCACCCGCGTGGGTATGACCAATGAGGAGATGGGAGAGGCAGGACTTTCAGCGCGATCTGCGTCAGAAATAGAAAAGAGTTCTATTTTAGCCTTAGGCAACGCAGATGCAATAATTGAATAACATGGGCGCACGCGCACGCGACGTGTCCGGTCTGGTCAACATGTTACGGATGCAGGCAATGAGGCAGTGATCGCTGAGATCTTGATTGAAAACAGCAGAGGTGTATTTGGAGGGCGAGTTAGTTAGGATGACATCTATGAGGGTGCCCGTGTTTACGGATTTGGAGTTGTACCTGGTAGTTTCATTGATAATTTGTGTGAGATTGAGGGCATCAAGCTTAGATTGTAGGATGGCCGGGGTGTTAAGCATGTCCCAGTTTAGTTCACCTAGTAGCACGAGCTCTGAAGATAGATGGGGGGTAATCAATTCACATATGGTATCGAGGGCACAGCTGGGGGCAGAGGGAGGTCTATAGCAAGCTGCAACAGTGAGAGACTTGTTTCTGGAAAGGTGAATTTTTAGAAGTAGAAGCTCGAATTGTATGGGTACAGACTTGGATAGTAATACAGAACTCTGCAGGCTATCTTTTCAGTAGATTGCGACACCGCCGCCTTTGGCAGTTCTATCTTGGCGGAAAATGTTATAGTTAGCGATGGAGATTTCAGGATTTTTGGTGGTTTTCCTAAGCCAGGATTCAGACATCCGGGTTGGCAGGGTGTGCAAAAGCAATGAGTAAAACAAACTTAGGGAGTAGGCTTCTAATGTTAACATGCATGAAACCAATGCGTTTACGGTTACAGAAGTCAACAAATGAAAGCACCTGGGGAGTGGGAGTGGAGCTAGGCACTGCAGGACCTGGATTAACCTCTACATCACCAGAGGAACAGAGGAGAAGTAGGATAAGGGTATGGCTAAATGCTATACGAACTGGCTGTCTAGCACGTTCGGAACAGAGAGTAAAAGGAGCAGGTTTTCTGGGCACGATAGCATAGATTCTAGGCATAGTGTACAGACAAAGGTAAGGTAGGATGTGAGTACATTGGAGGTAAACCTAGGCATTGAGTAATGATGAGAGAGATATAGTCTCTAGAGACGTTTAAACCAGGTGATGTCATCGCATATGTAGGAGGTGGCACAACATGGTCGGTTAAGCCATATTGAGCAGGGCTAGAGGCTCTACAGTGAAATAAGACAGTAATCACTAATCAGGACAGTAATGGACGAGGCATATTGATATTAGAGAGAGGCATGCGTAGCCAAGTGAACATATGGGTCCAGTGAGTGGTTGGGCTGACTGGGGACACAGCGATTCAGACAGTTAACAGGCCGATGCTAACAGTTAGTAGGCCGGGGCTTAACAAGCTAGCAGTTAGCAGACCGGGGCTGGCAAGCTAGCAGTTATCAGACCGGGTTAGCAAGCAAGCAGTTAGCAGGGGTTAGCAGTTAGCAGACCGGGGCAGGCGAGCTAATGTTTGCAGTTAGCAGACCGGGGCAAGCAAGCTAACAGTTAGCAGATGGGGGTAAGTCTGTTTTTGCCTCTTCGTGCGGTGACGTCGATAGACCAGTCGTGGAATTAGTAGGGTTCCAAGTAGCTCTAGGTAGCTAGCAGGCCTAGCAGGTTAGCAGAATGGGCCTTTAGCGGGCGTCGCGCCTGAGGGGCCTGTTGGAATCCTCGGGCAGATTATGTCGGTATTCCAGTCGTAGAGGATTGGTGGGGTTCCGTGCCCCGTACCGGCAGTAGAAGGGGTCCGGATATTGTAGCCCAGGAGTGGGCTTCGGTGGTAGCACAGGAGCCCTGGCCGGGCTAGCTTCAGGCTAATTGGTGCTTGCTCCGGAATGGAAACGCTAGCCCGGAGTGGTCACCCGGGATTGCGGTTAGCTAGTTGCGAAGTTCCAGATGAAAATGTTCAGAGTTTGCGGTAGGAATATATGGGGATATAGAGAGAAATAGGTCCGTTATGCTCTGGTTTGAGTCACGTTGTTCGAACTGGAGAATGCTTTCAGAGCTAAAGGTTAGCTGATGACTGCTAGCAATGGTTTGCTGACTGATAGCTGGTAGGTAGTTAGCTGGCTAGCTTCAGTTGAGGGATTCCAGATCCGAAGTAAATAGAAATACTTTAGAAAAAAGCAGATCCACGCCACATTGGGTGAGGCAGGAGAGTATTTAGAAGTTGAGGTTTAGGAAAATATTTTAAAAGATATGCGAAGAAAAAGATGTAAAAATATATATACAAGGGACACGACAGGACAAAGACGTCTGACTGCTACGCCATCTTGTTTTTTTTGAGCATCATGCTGTGGGGATGTTTTTCAGCGGCAGGGACTGGGAGACTCGTCAGGATCGAGGGAAAGATGAACGGAGCAAAGTACAGAGATCCTTGACAAAAACCTGCTCAGGACCTCAGACTGGGGCAAAGGTTCACCTTTCAACTGGACAACAACCGTAAGCACACAGCCAAGACAATGCAGGAGTGGCTTCGGGACAAGTCTCTGAATGTCCTTGAGTGTCCCAACCAGAGCCCGGACTTGAACTCAATCGAACATCTCTGGAGAGACCTGAAAATAAATGTGCAGTGACGCTCTCCATCCAACCTGACAGAGCTTGAGAGGATCTGCAGAGAAGAATGGGAGAAACTCCCCAAATACAGGTGTGCCAAGCTTGTAGCGTCATAGCCAAGAAGACTCGAGGCTGTAATCACTGCCAAAGATGCTTCAACAAAGTACTGAGTAAAGGGTCGGAATCCTTATGTAAATGTGATATTTCCTTTTTTATTTTATTTTATTTGCACAATTAGTATTGTGTGTAGATTGATGAAGGAGAAAAACAATTGAATAATTTTCGATTAAGGCTGTGATGTAAATTTTTATTTATTTTTTATCACGGGGTCTGAATACTTTCCGAATGCAGTGTATTGTGTTGCCTACAGGTTATAGAAAATAGCAGAAGCTCTGTTCAGACCCCAGTCCTTCCTACCTACAGGTTATGGAAAATTTGCTCTTTTAGTATTTCTCTATGAAAAATGAATACAAAAAAAACACGAAAGTAAATACTACAGTAATGTCTGAAAAAACCCTACAGTAAATACTACAGCATGGTTCCCTAACTGGCGGGGCGTATTTGGCCCACGGGTGATTTTATTTGGCCCAAAAAACATTTAAATGTTTTATTTTGTTGTACATAAGACTGTAAAACTACCAGCAAATCATCTCCAAGTGATTTTCAATTTGGAAATCTGTTCCAAAGTATTCCCACGCATAATAGAGAGAGACATTTAAGTCATTTAAGTCATTTAGCAGACGCTCTTATCCAGAGCGACTTACAAATTGGAAAGTTCATACATATTCATCCTGGTCCCCCCGTGGGGAATGAACCCACAACCCTGGCGTTGCAAGCGCCATGCTCTACCAACTGAGCCACACGGGACCAGTGCAGTACCAGTTTGGACACACCTATTAATTCAAGGGTTTTTCTTTATTTTTGCTATTTTCTACATTGTAGAATAATAGTGAAGACATCAAAACTATGAAATAACACATGGAATCATGTAGTAACAAAAAAGTGTATTTGAGATTCTTCAAAGTAGCCACCCTTTGCCTTGATGACAGCTTTGCACGCTCTTAGCATTGTCTTTACCAGCTTCCTGAGGTAGTCACCTGGAATGTATTTCCAAGGGTCTTGAAGGAATTCCACATGCTGAGCACTTGTTGGCTGCATTTCCTTCACTGCAGTCCAAATCATCCCAAACCATCTCAATTAGGTTGAGGTTGGGTGATTTGATTGTGGAGGCCAGGTCATCTGATGCAGCATTCCATCACTCTCCTTCTTGGTCAAATAACCCTTACACAGCCTGGAGGTCTGTTGGGTCATTGTCCTGTTGAAAAACAAATGATTGTCCCACTAAGCGCAAACCAGATGGGATGGCGTATCGCTGCAGAAAGCTCTGGTAGCCATGCTGGTTGAGTGTGCCTTGAATTCTAAATAAATCACAGACAGTGTCACCAGCAAAGCACCATCACACCTCCACCTCCATGCTTCACGGTGGGAACCACATATTCAGAGATCATCCGTTCACCTATTCTGCGTCTCACAAATACATGGCGGTTGGAACAAAAAATCTCATTCGGGCTCACCAGACCAAAGGACAGATTTCCACCGATCTAATGTCCACCGGTCTAATGTCCATTCTTAGCCCAAGCAAGTCTCTTCTAATTGGTGTCCTTTAGTAGTGGTTTCTATGCAGCAATTCTTCGACCATGAAGGACTAATTCACACAGTCTCCTCTGAACAGTTGACTTTAGTCCACAAAAACACTACAATGAATACTACAGTAGTGTCCGCAAAAACACCATGGTATACTATAGTATTTTTTTAATTTGGGAGAAATATTATTATGCTACTTTTTGCGTTCCCCCCCCCCCCCCCCCAACCTAGGTAACAGTCAGATTATGTACACACAGCTCCTACTTGAATTTGAAAATTAACTTGCTGTCTTCTGTTGATCTACAAATGTCTGCACATTCAATACACTTTTTACTTGTATTTCTTGTAAAATACCTCCAGTGCCTCAATCTATCTCAATAAAGTGGAATTAGAATTTCAAGAACTTCATCCACAACTACGCTTCACTGGCTAATGTTCTCCAAAAACCTGTTCGCCTTCAGGTATGTTTCTTGAGAGAATATTTCTCAATATGTGGGTGAGCTAGATTTTTTGGGGGGGGGGGGGAATGGGGTGTAGTAACCCCGGCACTCCCCCCGCGGGGGCTGTAGTTACCCCGGGCACTCCCCCCGCGGGGGCTGTAGTTACCCCGGGCACTCCCCCCGCGGGGGCTGTAGTTGCCCCGGGCACTCCCCCCGCGGGGGCTGTAGTTACCCCGGGCACTCCCCCCGCGGGGGCTGTAGTTACCCCGGGCACTCCCCGCGTGGGGGATGTATATTTTTTAGGAATGGGCAAGCTCTTACAGGGTGAGTATTTCACTCGCATGCCATGTTTAATCAGAGGGGGGCAGCTCGGGGAGCCATTAAATCACACTCCATTTGGGCTCAGGAATGGCCCTCTCGGCTCCCACGAGGAATGATTGAAAAGTCTGACGTTACCCGTCAGAGCCCGGCAAATGTGAACAGAATTGTAACGCCACAGCACCTCCTCGGCAGCCGACCACAAAGACTGTCAGGAAACGCCAGCCAGTGGGAAGTTCGGATGGGTGACTTGTGAATAAATAGACCAGATGTAGCCTACCTCCTTCCATCCTCCGTTTGATCCATGGGATGTTGCTAATGTGTTTTGTAGGTGCATGTGAGGTCTCTCTCTCTGTGTGACTGTCTCTGGATTTTTACTTAAGAGGATGGGCAGGTGACCAGGGAGGAGGGGGCTATGTTCTGTTCTTGCTTCCACTCAGCTCTGGTGTCCACATTAGCCATGAATCAAGGTTGCGTCAGGTTACACAAGATGTCAACTGTCTGGGAGTACAACCGGCTCTCTTTTTCTCTCGCTGGCAGGGTTACCTCACTCAGATTGCCAAGTTAGAAAGTGCCGAAGCAGCCCCTCCCTCTGTATCAGTCAGCCTTCTAAATATAAAACAGCACAGAATGTTTTGTTCAGCACAGCGATACTATGTTTAGTATCTCATTACGTGGGGCTGCACTGAAAATAGATAATTCTGTCGAATTTGCATCATCTTCCGTCACACTATAGCCTACTCCATGATGACCATGATTTTATGTCCACGACAAGGCTGTTAATCACAAGCAGTGAAAAGATAAGCCATCACACTTATGTTTACCAATGAGTAGACCATATACCAATGTATTTTAGGCCTAATTCCTTATAGAGACATGTACCCTTGGATAATGCAGTAATTTAGCGGAAGAGGGATGAACATAGATTACTTAATGATGAGGGGGGGAAAGAAGTGTCTGAACAACCACATCAGTCATTTCTTAAACTCTGGAAAAGCGCTCTATTATGCCACACAATTTAAATTAATGGATACCTCTCCAATGGCCCTGTCCACATCCGTAGGTATAGTTCGACATCTTCGTTGATCTTGATATTTCTAGGTCATCCTTATAGTCATAAAATATGTTAGTAGTCTGAAATTGTAAGACATTTTCTATACAGTTTGCAGTATTATGAATATGGACATCAAAATAACAAAAATCTTCAATGTTCCATTCACAGAACCCATCAGCCCGACCCCATCAGCCCGCCAGTATCAGTTGCCATTTGAATATGGCAGACTAGCTGTAGGCTAGCTGTCAATAAGATTCACCCATGTTAACTTCAGTAGATTTTGTCAGGCTGACAGATTGGACATTAAAGATGGTGCAGAGAGTGGTGTGCTGTTCAGTGCAGCTGACTGCCCCAGCACTGTGTCCATGACTGCGGCCTTCTCCTCCTTTCTCCTCTCCCCCCTCGCTTTGCTATTCCCTGCCTCCAGCATGAACCGCCGCTGCTGTCTCAGTCCAGCTATAACATTATACATTTTTCTTCTCCCTGCTTTATGAATTATTAACCCGGCTGAATTGATTAGCGTCCTGTGACGGAGCGCTGGCATGTCTTGACTGAGTGTGTTCATGACATGCTCACGGACAGGCACTGCTTTACTGTCTACGCTACAGACACAGGGGCCTTTTGTTATAGTTTTTTTCCCTCTTACAGTACTAGCCTATACCAATGCTTAACAATAAAAGGAGGCAAGACCTGTGATGGATGGTCATTCTATCCATATGATCTGGCTACCGGTATGTCATTTAACTTTTTACTCAATCAAAGTCAAGTAAAATGCACGACCTTAACTGATTAGATATTTTTTGTATGTTGCAAATTAAAGTGGAAATGACAGCGTTTTAGCAACATGAAATCTCTAAAATCATTTTTTTTTAATCATTTTTTAAAAATCCGCCTTTTTATATATATATATTTTTTAATTACATTTTCTGACAAGCGAGCCTTTAGATATGGTATGTTTCACCTTTTCATAGATTCATAGGATGCATTTGTGAAAATTCTATAGCAATATAGAGTGGGAAAGCGGCCGTGCGTTTGGACAATTAATAGACACTGCAGTAAATAAAACCTAATAAAAACATGTCTTGTCCAGGACCGGAGTCTACAAAGACCTGTGTGCCATAGCCAATCAAAGCTACAGTAGGCCTACATGCAAATAAGCCTTTTGCCACATGGGCCTGCCATCATTCACTTTGAACTGGACTGTGTTTACAGGAAGAAGCCACAGCGCAACTTTAGATCATTAGAAAGTATTCGTCAAGCCACAAAATACAAATGAATGGATTTCTGCAAATATGTAAATACCACGGGAGTCCTCTTACATTTGGGAACTTTCTAGTCCTATTGATCAAACAACCATGAAAATGTATGCTATCCTTCCCTCAGTTGCCTATGCACATCAACAACTAATGTTAGCCAGAGCGAGATGTTAGCCAGAGCGAGGGAACAGTAAATTAACCCTCTCAAACTTTTTCAGCTAGTTGCACTGATAAAAACGATGGGGAATAGTTGCCTGCTTGCCTTTCTGCAGCTTGCCTGTGAATGCATGCCTGTCCCAACCCACGTTCTGACAACTGAATGTCAACTTGCCTGCCTGCCCGCCCATTTGATCGATGACAAATACATTTTATTGACAACTAAGATATATGCTAACTGTGGATAACAGCCGTTCAAGTTCAGCATAGTTAGCTATATAAGTTATTCACATTTATTGCTAGCTAATCAAATGACACCTGCATCTCTAGCTGGAGCCACAGAAAAGCAATATGGGGGGGGGGAGTTGTCCACTCACCCACTTGTCCAATGACTATATCCTCCTAGCAGCTAGCTAGCTAACGTTAGGCTGTGGGTTTTTATCTTGATAAATAAATAGGTACAGTGCATCCGGAAAGAATTTAAATTGTTACAATTTTTCAAATTGTTACATTACAGCCTTACTCTAAAATTGATTCAATTGTTTTCCCCTCAATCTACACTCAATACCCCATAATGACAAAGCAAAAACAGAGTTTTTGAAAATTATTAGGGAAAAACCCCCACTGAAATATTACATTTACATAAGTATTCAGACCCTTTACTCCAGTACTTTGTTGACGCACCTTTGGCAGCGATTACAGCCTTGCAAGCTCTGTCAGGTTGGATGGGGAACGTCGCTGCATAGCTATTTTCACATCTCTCCAGAGATGTTCGATAAGGTTCAAGTCCGGGCTCTGGCTGGGCCCCTCAAGGACATTCAAAGACTTGTCCCAAAGCCACTCCTTGGCTGCGTGTTTAGGGTCGTTGTCCTCTTGGAAGGTGAACCTTCGACCCAGTCTGAGGTCTTGGGCGCACTGGAGCAGGTTTTCATCAAGGATCTCTCTCTACTTTGCTCCGTTCATCTTTCCCTCAATCCTGACATGTCTCCCAGTCCCCGCTGCTGAAAAACATCCCCACAGCATGATGCTGCCACCACCATGCTTCACCGTAAGGAGTTCCATCTTGGTTTCATCAGACCAGAGATTCTTGTTTCTCATGGTCTGAGAGTCCTTTAGGTGCCTTCTGGCAAACTCCAAGCGGGCTGTCATGTGCCTTTTACTGAGGGGTGGCTTCCGTCTGTCCACTCTATCATAAAGGCCTGACTGGTGGAATGCTGCAGAGATGGTTGTCCTTCTTGAAGGTTCTCCCATCTCCACAGAGGAACTCTGGAGCTCTGTCAGAGTGACCATTTGGTTCATGGTCACCTCCCTGACCAAGGCCCTTCTCCCCCGATTGCTCAGTTTGGCCGGGCGTCCAAATCTAGGAAGAGTCTTGGTGGTTCCAAACTTCGTCCATTTAAGAATGATGGAGGCCACTGTGTTCTTTGGGACCTTCAATGCTGCAGAAATGTTTTGGTACCCTCCCCCAGATCTGTGCCATGATACAATCAGTGCTCTGACATGCACTGTCAACTGTGGGACCTTTATATAGACAGGTGTGTGTGTGTGTGTGTGTGTGTGTGTGTGTGTGTGTGTGTGTGTGTGTGTGTGTGTGTGTGTGTGTGTGTGATTTATGCCACTACATATTCAACTAGGCTATGTCAGTTGTTTAATTGGGAACTACACTGAACAAAAATATAAATGCAACATGTAAAGTGTTGGTCCTATGTTTCATGAGCTGAAATAAAAGATCCCAGAAATGTTCACGCACAGACAACGTATTTCTCTCAAATTTTGTGCACAAATTTGTTAACATCCCTGCCAAAATAATCTATCCACTTGATAGGTGTGGCATAGCAGCTGGCTGCGACACTGCCTGGTTTCGAACCCCGGTCTGTAGTGTTGCCTCAGACCACTGTGCCGCTCGGGAGGCCCCACTACAGCATTATTCTATCACACATTCAATAGTCAGTCCTCTGGATACGATAACAGACAGATTTACATTTTGCCGATCAGAGGGGGAAGGGCTGTATAGTCCTTGGGCATTGTCCTTTGTGCTTTTCTTGTGTTCCTGGACCATTTGCCATGCAGCTCCAGGTGACATAGAGCACATAAATTAGGGCCGAGCTTACAAACATTTATCTTTTGGTGAAGTGAAACACTGTGTTGTTTATCCCTCAGAGTTGATTTATTAGTACAACTGTACGCTCTCACACAGATGCTCACTTCTTGTCCGACACATTCTGAGGTAATGCAGTTTATGTGCTGTCAGCAACCCAGACTGTCAAGGTGAGAGATTGTCTAAGCTCTCACTTTAGAAGCGCACTAATGGCCCATTTTACAGTTAATTGGCTGTTCTACACTTAATGGAAGTGGATTTTGTGCTTGAAAGTACAGCTGATTTGAATTCTAATTGACTGCCCTGTTCCACTGATGAGTTATCTGCTGATGTGGCAATTCTTAGCTGTTTCTTATCGATCCGTAGGCCATACCTATGGCTGACAGTTACGCACATCCTTAGCAGTAACCTGAGAATGGCGGATAAAGGGGTCTTAGCCTGGTTTCTGCTTGTCATTAAGACATACTAGGATAAAACTGAGGATGGGATCCAAATGGGGGTTGAGAAATTAGAAGAGCTGTGGGAGATAGCCTTGTGTCCTCTGGAAAAACCTCCTGGTTTTCTGTGTTCACGGCTCAGAATAGTCTGGCTGACGAGAGAAAACTGGCCTTGAAGAATGGAAAGTGGTCTTGTGTGTGTGAAATTCCGTTTCCATTTTTTGACATGACCAAGTACAGGCCCAGATGTTTAGTACATTAAAATGGGGCGCAATTGCAACAGTGTTAAATTTAGAGCTCTGTAATCATACACTTGTGTGAGTAATGGGGTCCTGTATCGCTGAGGCACATACCTACTTTTCCCATGCACTGGATCAAGGTGTTACATCAAGTAGCAGCTGCAACTATTCAGCACACTAGTTTATGGTCACAGACTGAAAAAGTAGTCCAATTAGGTTGAAAAGCTACATAGTCCCTTACGCCAAAATCCTAACTTGAGGTAAGTGCGCCTAACTTTGACTCTGACGCAGGCCTAAATCATGCATTCATGTGAATGCATGATTCACTCACTCTCTCACTCTCACATTCACTCACTCACTCAGAGAGAGTTTGGAAAGGTTGCTTTGTCAGCATGAAGCAACAATAATGAAGGAGCTGTGCCCTCAGACTTCAGGGTGGAACCATACGCTGGTTGGATATCCCCTTTTCGAATTGAACAAATCAAAGTCTATTGTTTTACATAGGACCCCTCCAACTCTTCCGCTCGCAGCCAGCCCTTCTGGGACAAGCAAACACAAACAGTAGCTAGCTAGATAGCACAAACCTTCAGAGTTCAGGCATCGTTTCCCACTAACATCCATAAATAGGGTGCATAAATCATCACACACATTTTCAAAACATCACAACCCTTCTATGCAAAAACGAGTGACATATTTGACAACTGCAACCTGTTAAACATTAAGATCTTGTGGCTAGCAAGTAGCAATAGCTAGCATTGTTCAGCCCATAGAAACCAGCCAGCTAATAACTTTAGCTTGTTTGCTATCAACTCGAAATTGGCTTGCTTATCAAATGTATGTTTTAGTTAATTAACTAGTTGGCTAATTATAGGCTGAACATTTCCTTACCCCACTTTAGTTATTAATTTTCCTTCTTGGATGTTCTATGTTTACATAGTAGGGCATTGATGTGAATCACCCATGCATTCTAGCTAGCTAGCTACTACTGTACTACCCATGTTCACTTCTGACAAGTTTCCTCCCTGACCCCTAATTTTGGCAATGCCTGAACAAGACGTACCCTAAACATTAATATATCATAGTCTGGCCCAAAAAGATCAGACTACAGCAAGTATGACCAACAAAACCAAACGAGTGATTCATTATCTTTCATCAAGTCAACCTAAGATAAAGAAAACAGATAGCATTTACAAAATTTACTTTATTTTACAGGATGATATAATGCATGAAGCAAACATGGAATGACAGTGAAATGTGAAGGTGTTGACTCAGTGAAGGGGTCTTTCATCCTTCTCTGTACCCTGGTGCAGTGGAACAATTCTTGTTCAGCCTCATACTAGCATGATTCTGGATAGCTGTACTCCTGTGAATAGCAAAGGGACATTTAGATGTCTATGGGACAGTTTTCCAACCATAACATTGTAAAACACTCAGTGGGCTATGCGTTTTTTCCCAACTTGAGACTCTAGGGAGGATGAATGACCTGTCGAACTACAGCAACCTTGCACTTGTTCATATGATTTTGAGACTAAAAGGGTGGAGGGGTTCCCTTACACAGACACAGAGACAACAACTGCAATTGGACAATAAAACAAATAGGGCTGAGCTTGCTTTATGCAGAGTGCAACGTCTAGTATGCACCTCTAATTAAAAAGTTAGTCACACTGAGTATACAAAACATTAAGAACACCTGCTCTTTCCATGACATAGACGGACCTAGTGAATCCAGGTGAAAGATATGATCCCTTATTGATGTCACTTGTTAAATCCACTTCAATCAATATAGATTAAGGGGAGGAGACCGGTTAAAGAAGGATTTTTAAGCCTTGAGACAATTGAGACATGGATTGTGTGCGTGTGCCATTCAGAGGGTGAATGGACAAGACAAAAAATGTAAGTTCCTTTTGAATGGGGTATGGTAGTAGGTGCCAGGCACACGGGTTTGTGTTGAACTGCAACGCTGCTGTTTTTCATGCTCAACAGTTTCCTGTGAGTATCAAGAATGGTCCACCACCCAAAGGACATCCAGCCAACTTGACACGACTCCAATGCTTCCCACAGTTAACATGGGACAGTATCCCCGTGGAACACTTTTGACACCTTGTAGAGACCATGTCACTGATGAATTGAGGCTGTTCTGAGGGCAAATGGGTGGGGTGCAACTCCATTAGGAAGTGTTCCTAATGTTTGGTATACTCCGTGTATGTCATCACTATATTGATAGGTTAATTTTAGTCAATATTTTTGGAATGAAAAGGTCTCGGTAGCCTAGCCAGCCAGTGCACACCTTGTATGTCAGTGTCGGACGGCTGGCCTGGATCTCTGAGCTTTTTCATTATGTTGTCATCCACAACACCCTCTTGCAGGTACTACTTTCTTCATCTTCTCTGTGTCCTACAGCAGGAGAAGAGAGAGCAAGAGCGATGGGGGGGGGGGGGGGTTCAAATTTTAAAGGCCGTGCTGGGGCTCATAATGCCTGTGCTGAAGGACAAGTGGGCAGACATTGCCACAGACACCTACATGGGCTTCTGTTGTTAAGTTAAACCACCTCTGCCAGTACTTCTTGCTGTACTTGAGGATAACCTTGTTTCCATAAACCATTACATAGACATTCCCTTCCTAAACCTGACTATATAGTCTCTCTTTCTCTTATCTATCGATCTATCTACTTTAGAAAGTATTCATACCCCTTGACTTGTTCAACATTTTGTTGTGTTAGTCTGAATTCAAAATTTACACACAATACCCCATTATGACAAAGTGAAAACATGTTTTTAGAAATGTTTGCACATTTATTGAAAAATTAAATACAGAAATCTCATTTACATAAGTATTCACACTCCTGAGTCAATACTCTCTAGAAGCGATTACAGCTGTGAGTCTTTCAAAATCATCAAAGATTTAGCCTGTGCAAAAATAATTTTGCTCCATGCTTTTCTCCCCAATTTTGTGGTATCCAATTGGTAGTTAGTCTTGTCCCATCGCTGCTTCTCCCGTACGGACTCAGGAGAGGCGATGGTCGAGAGCCATGCGTCCTCCTAAACACGATCCTGCCAAGCCGCACTGCTTTTTGACACAATGCCCACTTAACCTGGAAGCCAGCCGCACCAATGTGTCAGAGGAAACACCGTACACCTGGCGACTGTGTCAGCGTGCACTGCGCCCGGCCCGCCACAGGAGTCGCTAGTGCGCGATGGGACATGAACATCCCTGCCGGCCAAACCCTTCCCTAACCTGGACGCCGCTGGGTCAATTGTGCGCCGCGGGTCTCCTGGACGTGGCCGGCTGTGACAGAGCCTGGACTCGAACCAGAATCTCTAGTGGCACAGCAAGCACTGCAATGCTGTGCCTTAGACCACTGTGCCACTCGGGAGGCCCTGTTTCTTTTTTTTATCCTGAAAAACTCCCCATTCCTTAATGATTACGAGCATAACCATAATATGATGCAGCCACCACTATGCTTGAATATATGGAGAGTGGTACTCTGTTGTATTGGATTTGCCTCAAACATAACACTTTTTATTCAGGACAAAAAGTGAATTGCTTAGGCAAATGTTTTTGCAGTATTACTTTCGTGCCTTGTTGCAACAGGGTGCATGATTTGGAAAATGTTGATTTTGTATCGGCTTCTTTCTTTTCATTCTGTCAATTAGGTTAGTATTGTGGAGTAACTAATATGTTGTTGATCCATCCTCAGTTTTCTATCACAACCATTAAACTCTGTTTTAAAGTCACCATTGGCCTCATGGTGAAATCCCTGAGCGGTTTTCTTCCTCTCCGGCAACGAGGAAGTGTCTTTGTAGTGACTGGGTGTATTGATACAACATCTAAAGTCTAGTTTAATAACTTCACCATGCTCAAAGGGATATTCAATGTCTGCTTTTATTTTTTTTGCCATTTACAATAGGTGCTTTTCTTTGAGTCATTGGAAAACCTCCTTGGTCTTTTGTGGTTGAATCTATGTTTTGAAATTCACTGCTCGACTGAGGGACCTTCCATATAATTGTATGTGTGGGGTACAGAGATGAGGTAGTCATTCAAAAATCATGTTAAAACACTATTATTGCACACAGCAAATATTTATTCCTGAACTTATTTAGGCTTGTCATAACAAAGGGGTTGAATACTTATTGACTCAAGACATTTCAGCTTTTTATTTAAAATGAATTTGTAAAGATTTCTCCAAACATAATTCCACTTTGACATTATGGGATAGTGTGTATAGGCGAGTGACAAACATCTAAATGTAACCCTTTTTAAATTCAGGCTGTAACAACAAAATATGGAAATGTGAAGCTGTGTGAATACTTTCTGACGGCACTGTATAGCCCTAATCGCACAGGGCTAGTATTACTAGAGAACTTTTGGTTATGTATTTATTACCCCAGAATGTCCGTTATTCCAGAGGACGATTCGGGCGGGATTAGTTGATAGTTATAACGGAAGCCTGGAGGGTTTTTTTTCTAGGCGTGAAGATATTCCAACCAGTCCTGGTAATAACAGGCTACACTAACTCGAGCTTCATTCCCAAGTTTCTAAACCATCTTTGGTATAGTGTCGCCATAATATTTAAATTGAGGATGTGTGATCATAATCATTAGGATATTATAGCAATCTGCAGTACATCGTAAATGTCCCCCAGCCTTCAGATGTGAGCTAAACAGTGCAATTGCACTTGAGATGCGTTTTAAGGCTATGGATGAGAAAGTTAACTTATCATTTCCAAACGTTTTGGTCAGTTGTATGCTGCTTTGCGATCTATTAACCGCAAGGGTTGCATTGAAATAGGCTCTATTTTTTTTACTAATACATTTGCCAATATTCAAATCATACGCACAAAACATATAAACAAAAGCATTCACTGTGAAAGTTGATAGGCTACATGTAAGCCATTCATATATAGGTTTCTTGCACAAACCGCAAGCAACACCTGTCAAACAGACATTTCTCTCAAACACAGGGATGTCGATTCACATGGGACTAGTATTAACAGAGGACCTTGAAGTTCGCCAAAAAAACTGTCGGTTATTCTGGCTGAAATTGTTACTCTCCTGCCATGTAAAAATGATTTAAATAGCTTATTTACATAAGTATTCAGACCCTTTGCGCTGAGACTCGAAATTGAGCTCAGTTTCCATTGATTATCCTTGATGTTTCTGCAGCTTGATTGGAGTCCACCTGTGGTGAATTCAATTGATTGGACATGATTTGGAAAGGCACACACCTGTCTATATAAGATCCCACAGTTGAGAGTGCATGTCAGAGCATAAACCAAGCCATGAGGTTGAAGGCATTGTCCGTAGAGCTCTCCGACAGGATTGTGTCGAGGCACAGATCTGGGGAAGGGTACCAATAAATGTCTGCAGCATTGACGGTCCACACTGGCCTCCGTCGTTCTTAAATGGAAGAAGTGTGGAACCACCAAGACTCCGGCCACCCGGCCAAACTGAGCAATCGAGGGAGAAGGGCCTTGGTCAGGGAGGTGACCAAGAACCAGATGAGCTCCAGAGTTCCTCTGTGGAGATGGGAGAATCTTCCAGAAGGACAACCATCTCTGCAGCACTCCACCAATTAGGCCATTGTGGTAGAGGGGCCAGACAGAAGCCACTCCTCAGTAAAAGGCACATGACCACCCGCTTTGCGTTTGCAAAAAGGCACCTAAAGGACTCGAACCATGTGAAACAAGATTTTCTGGTCTGATGAAACCAACTCTGGACAGAATTCTAAGCGTCACGTCTGGAGGAAACCTGGCACCATCCCTACGGTGAAGCATGGTGGTGGCAGCATCATGGTGTGTGGAATATTTTCATTGTCAGGGGCTGGGAGACTAGTCAGGATCGAGGGAAAGATGAACAGAGCAAAGTACAGAGAGAACCTTGATGAAAATCTGCTCCGGAGCGCTCAGGACCTCAGACTGGGGTGAAGATTCACCTTCCAAAAAGGACAACGACTCCAAGCACACACAGCCAAGACAACGCAGGAGTGGCTTCAGGACAAGTCTCTGAATGTCCTTGAGTGGTCCAGCCAGAGCCTGGACTTGAACCCGATCAAATTTCTCTGGAGAGACCTGAAAATAGCTGTGCAGCTATGCTCCCCATCCAACCTGACAGAGCTTAAGCGGTTCTGCAGAGAAGAATGGGAGAAACTCCCCAAATACAGGTGTGCAAAGCTTATAGTGTCATACCCAAGAAGATTTTAGGCTGCAATTGCTGCCAAATGTGCTTCAACAAAGTATTGAGTAAAGGGTCGGAATACTTATGTAAATGTGATTTTTCTGTTTTTTTATATACTTTTTCAAACATTTCTAAAAACCTGTTTTTGCTTTGTCATTATGGGGTATTGTGTGTAGATTGACGGGGATTTGTATTTATTTAGTCAATTTTAGAATAAGGCTAATGTAACAATGTGGAAAATTCAAGGGGTCTGAATACTTTCCAAATGCACTGTATAGTAGTCTAATTTTCTTTTACCAAAGAAAGCAGATCTCCAAGCTTGCTGAAACTCCCGAAAGGCAGCTTTTCGTTTTGAGCCCTGACCGCTATAGAAATATACTGTTGGTAGAGTGCTGACTGTGATAAAGTAGGCTATAGATTCTTAATTCCCATCCTCATTCAGAATAAATGTATAATTGGTAACAATATAAAGATATTGCTGCACATTTTGATTACTATGCCAGTAGTTCTTGCGTAAGAAAAGGTTGTGTGGGGTTCCAATACTTTAACCCAGTAAAATATCCTTTTGTTGTGCCTCTTTCAGCCCTTATGCTGCCTGTCACCCAGTCATTTATGATGCCGTTCTATCACTTTATTTAGGCTACTCAATGTCTTATAGGCCTACCGTGCAAACATTTCATGCAAGCAAACCTTTCTTACTATTTACATTTCTACAAATACAAAACTTTTAATCAATCATTCACTGGTATGCCATCTCTATAATTTCCGTTCCGACATTACATGTGTCATCGAAGTGCCATTCTATACCTTCGAAGTACAGTTCTAGGTCATTGTACATACCATACGTAGTTTATATGGACTTCATCAACATCGGTTTTGGAGCTGTATAGGACTGAGGCCAACACACCGGTCTTCCGAAGACAAGGTTGCACGCACCCTCCTATATAGGGTTCTTGTCGTCCTCCACCGCTCTGAGACCCAGGGCTGTTGCCTCACGGATTTGGTCCTTCGTCCGCCATTAGCGGGGACAAGACTGTCAGAATTGGAGGCTGTTTTCCGTGCCTCTTGAACACTAGAACTAGCTACCTAGCTGGTAAATTAGTCTTTTCTATTTCCCCCAAAGCCTGTTAGCAAGACCGCTAATACATCCTCCCCTCGCACGAAGACTTGAAATGCTTCAAGTTGCTCCTATTTTAAATGAATCTCTATGTTGATTGTTACTATGCGGCAGTGTTGTCTCTATCTCTTTTTCAGAAAGCTCCATCACTAAGTTTTTCTCCCCACAGTTTTAGTTAGGCTAGCGTTAGCCTAGCTAGTTCACTTTATCTTGGCTTCTTTAGCTCTATTGGGGGCTTAGCAAATTGACGAGGAAGCATGGGGGCCGTTGCGCATGCAAATAGCGTGCATATGAGAACCAATAACATCCCCTTTTACAAGCCTGAGATACCAGACCATTGAGTCATAGCTTGCTGTGTAGTCACGTGGGTTGCACGTCAGCCAGGCTAGGCTACATCAGCATTACTACGTGATGTCAGAGGGGACCTCCAGGGACCTCCAGGGCCTCAGACTAAGAGTTCTCACCCAGTGCTGGAAGTAACTGTTCCCACTGAGGGCTGCTGGCTTGCTGGGGAGAGGACCTTCATCTCTCCCCTGGCCCTATGAGCCTCCCCTCCCCCTCCTCCTCAGTCCCCAGACAGACATTCATCAGGCAGACCAGGGGGCAGGCCCTGCAGTTACACACCAAAACAAAACAGCTTCCCGATGGGGGACTCTAGGGGCCCAGGGGAGTCAGACCATCCCCTTCCTCGTTCGGCCCGTCAATGGTATAACTCACAGCTCTCTGGCATGGAGGTAGACTCTGGCTGAACTCTGCCTTTGCCTGAAATAGTTATTATTAGTGACCTGAAAACCTCCAGGAGTCCTGGAAATGAAAGCCAGATGCCGTTAGTGACTGGAAAATTATGATATGCCTTTTGAATGGGGAGAGAGCGAGAGGGGCTGACATGTTTTTCCATGTCGGGGATGGAAGAGCGGCCCTGGCTGGCGGGGGAGGGGGGCTCTTGGCCAGGGGCGTGTTTTCCTCTCCCTGCAGCTTGCACATCAGCAGCCACAGCCTGGGGCCGCCCTGCGGCTACCGGAAGGCCACCTCTCCTGTGGTGCTATACTGGCTTATGTACTCCACTGATGTAGCTAGAGACTGGAAAAGAGATGAAGACTTCTATTCTACCTCTGAAACACTCCAAGTTCGCTACTGCTAGGGAGAGAGCGTGAGAGTGTGTTGAGGAATCTGGGTTTGCGTCAAAGCCCTTTATCCTATTCTGCTGAGTTAGCATCTCTGGTAAACGTGGCCATATCTGCCCTTGCCCTTGACCTCAGCAGGTAAACCACAGTTTATTGTTCTTTGTATCAGTCACATCTTTGGAGATATTTGAGGTGACTCTTCCTGTGCTGGCATTTTCTTTAGTCTTTTTCTAATGCTTATCAACCCAGGACTCCAGACAGACACTCTTCCACTCAGTGTTTCTACAAGTGCCCCTATGGCGGATGAGAGCAGGCCAAACCGTAGAACAATAGACCGTCCCTGTCATCGCTATCTCCCAGGTTAAACATAATAAACCGGGCTCTCTCTCCTAACAAGGGCACGAGGCATCCTTTAGCAGTGCACCTCTAAGAATTATTTTGAGAAGCCCCTGCCTGTGCAGGTTGGGGGTCTGTGTGTGTGCAGGCAGGCGGTGATTGGGGGAGGGGGCTGCTGGGAGGTAACCAGTCCAGTGCAATGCCTCTACCCTGGTGTCCTCATTAGCCCAGCAGCCAGGCAGTCTGGGGCACAGGCAGGAAGGGAGGCCTTTCTCCACACAAAACATTAGCCTAGCGCTGGGAGGATCACTGTGCATAACCTTATGTCCCCCACCCCATTAAAATGGCTACCCCCTCATAGGATATTGTTTATGTCCAGAACAGTGATGAGCAACACTGACAGGCTGCATTGGTTCACTAAAGTGCAAAGGAAGGTGGTTGTGCCACTGCAAATGTGACCCTATGGCAGTGAGTTTTTGTGGAAATCAGATTTGATGATGATCTCTCGAATTTTTAAATTCTCACTGTCCTCTGTTCTCTACCACACTCTGTCTCAACTATTCCTGTGAATATTGTAAACCATTGTCTTTATCTCTCATCAAATTACAGCTGTAACCTTCATTAATCTTATTCAGATGAAGAAATATATATATATACAGTGGGGAGAACAAGTATTTGATACACTGCCGATTTTGCAGGTTTTCCTACTTACAAAGCATGTAGATGTCTGTAATTTTTATCATAGGTACACTTCAACTGTGAGAGACGGAATCTAAAAAAAAAATCCAGAAAATCACATTGTATGATTTTTAAGTAATTAATTTGCATTTTATTGCATGACATAAGTATTTGATACATCAGAAAAGCAGAACTTAATATTTGGTACAGAAACCTTTGTTTGCAATTACAGAGATCATACGTTTCCTGTAGTTCTTGACCAGGTTTGCACACACTGCAGCAGGGATTTTGGCCCACTCCTCCATACAGACCTTCTCCAGATCCTTCAGGTTTCGGGGCTGTCGCTGGGCAATACGGACTTTCAGCTCCCTCCAAAGATTTTCTATTGGGTTCAGGTCTGGAGACTGGCTAGGCCACTCCAGGACCTTGAGATGCTTCTTACAGAGCCACTCCTTAGTTGCCCTGGCTGTGTGTTTCGGGTCGTTGTCATGCTGGAAGACCCAGCCACGACCCATCTTCAATGCTCTTACTGAGGGAAGGAGGTTGTTGGCCAAGATCTTGCGATACATGGCCCCATCCATCCTCCCCTCAATACGGCGCAGTCGTCCTGTCCCCTTTGCAGAAAAGCATCCCCAAAGAATGATGTCTGTCTCTTATACACATCTAGATGTGTATAAGAGACAGGATCATACGTTTCCTGTAGTTCTTGACCAGGTTTGCACACACTGCAGCAGGGATTTTGGCCCACTCCTCCATACAGACCTTCTCCAGATCCTTCAGGTTTCGGGGCTGTCGCTGGGCAATACGGACTTTCAGCTCCCTCCAAAGATTTTCTATTGGGTTCAGGTCTGGAGCTGTCTCTTATACACATCTAGATGTGTATAAGAGACAGTCTCCCATTCCTCCTCTGGATCATCCAGATGGTCATTGGCAAACTTCAGACGGGCCTGGACATGCGCTGGCTTGAGCAGAGGGACCTTGCGTGCGCTGCAGGATTTTAATCCATGACGGCGTAGTGTGTTACTAATGGTTTTCTTTGAGACTGTGGTCCCAGCTCTCTTCAGGTCATTGACCAGGTCCTGCCGTGTAGTTCTGGGCTGATCCCTCACCTTCCTCATGATCATTGATGCCCCACGAGGTGAGATCTTGCATGGAGCCCCAGACCGAGGGTGATTGACCGTCATCTTGAACTTCTTCCATTTTCTAATAATTGCGCCAACAGTTGTTGCCTTCTCACCAAGCTGCTTGCCTATTGTCCTGTAGCCCATCCCAGCCTTGTGCAGGTCTACAATTTTATCCCTGATGTCCTTACACAGCTCTCTGGTCTTGGCCATTGTGGAGAGGTTGGAGTCTGTTTGATTGAGTGTGTGGACAGGTGTCTTTTATACAGGTAACGAGTTCAAACAGGTGCAGTTAATACAGGTAATGAGTGGAGAACAGGAGGGCTTCTTAAAGAAAAACTAACAGGTCTGTGAGAGCCGGAATTCTTACTGGTTGGTAGGTGATCAAATACTTATGTCATGCAATAAAATGCAAATTAATTACTTAAAAATCATACAATGTGATTTTCTGGATTTTTGTTTTAGATTCCGTCTCTCACAGTTGAAGTGTACCTATGATAAAAATTACAGACCTCTACATGCTTTGAAAGTAGGAAAACCTGCAAAATCGGCAGTGTATCAAATTTTACCCCCTTTTCTCCCCAATTTTCGTGGTATCCAATTGCTAGTAATTACTATCTTGTCTCATCGCTACAACTCCCGTATGGGCTCGGGAGAGACGAAGGTCGAAAGTCATGCGTCCTCCGAAGCACAACCCAACCAAGCCGCACTGCTTCTTAACACAGCGCGCCTCCAACCCGGAAGCCAGCCGCACCAATGTGTCGGAGGAAACACCGTGCACCCGCCCCCATTGGTTAGCGCGCACTGCGCCCGGCCCGCCACAGGAGTCGCTGGAGCGCGATGAGACAAGGATATCCCTACCGGGCAAACCCTCCCTAACCCGGATGACGCTAGGCCAAATTGTGCGTCGTCCCACGGACCCCCCGGTCGCGGCCGGCTGCGACAGAGCCTGGGCGCGAACCCAGAGACTCCGGTGGCACAGCTAGCGCTGCGATGCAGTGCCCTAGACCACTGCGCCACCCGGGAGGCCCCAGATGAAGAAATATGATCTCCTCCCAGCTATTAGTCGTTGGTAGGCAGGTTGGAGTTTTTACCATATCCTCCTGACTGTCAACATGACTGAGATTACTCTGGATCCTTGTCTCTTAGCCTTTAATTTATCAGTGGACATGAAGGAGAAGAGACAAGGAAATGAATAGACCTGTTATATGAAATCAGGCTACCTGATGGAACATAAATAAATGCAGAAAATCTGCAATCCAAAAAAACTTTCTACCAAAGCACCCATGTTATTTTTGCGAGGCATATATGATTCTGAGTTCGGACGTATAAAGTTTGTATGCAAAAACTATTTTAAGATGCATACGTAAAGTTTTTAGATTTTTTTACTCGCTCATAGGAGTGAGGCTTGCGCTACCAGTGCTTACACATGCGCAGATCAAATACATTGCTGGAAAGATGATTTCAGCAATTTAATTAGAAAGATTGCTCAGAAAACCAGGTGTTTTAATCAGCGTATGCTTACTTTAATTTTGACCTTACGCCGATTTAAGATAAGCAGAGTAAAGTGTTTTACATGACTATTGCCAAACTCTATCTACTGCCATAATCAGTTTAATATTGAATTGTTAGCGTGCATGTAAACGTACTCAATGTCAGTCGGTGTAACATTGAGCTCTGCCTCTGTGCTTAAATTCTAATAGTTAGCCTAATTTCAGTTAGTGACAAAACAATCAAGTATAGTTTTGAGAATCATTGTACCATCTAAACCGTTGTGAAATATGTTTTCCATAGCCAAAAATATTGTATTTTCAGCTGTTTGAAGTTGGTGTACAAAACGGAAAGTAAAATACGCAAAAACTAAATTTGAAGAACGGAAAGCATAGAAATAATGCACATAGAACAGATCTACCGCTTCTTAGACTTGCTTTCAATGAGAATGACAGCGCTATAACTCACATCCCTATGTGAATTTGGTTGGGTCGCCCAACAAGTTACATATTGCAGCTTTAAAGTTAAGATATCATTCACGCAAAGTAAGGGACTGTACATTATGCCTCCAGGATAATATGGTAAACTGCCCAATTTGTAAGTCGCTCTGGATAAGAGCGTCTGCTAAATGACTTAAATGTAAATGTAATGTAAATGTCCTTAAACTTTGAAACCGACGCCCACCGTGAGGTATAACACCGCCTACCAGGCGAAATGGCGGGAAAAGTGTGTGTCCCTATTCAAGGCTCTTACTCTCCATTTGCACTGTGAAATAGTGTCCTCTGATATGGAAGCATGAAAGGAGACAGTTGGGAAAGAGATCCAATGATCTAAGTTGGATTTGTTCTTTGACCTTTCCAGGGTGACTTGAATGGCCCTGGTTTGAGACCAAGCTCAGAATCCATGTAAAATGTTATAAATAGCCAACCAGCCAGACAAAACACTGGTCTTGTGTTTATCTTAACCTGTGTTTGAACTTGTAAAGCATATGTGAGATGCAGTTTGTCCCCTCTCTTCTCTTACTTCTAGATCAGGGGTGTCAAAGTCAAATGGACGGAGGGCCAAATAAAAAATTTAGCTACAAGCCGAGGGCCGGACTGTTCGAATGTTCATTGAAATTTTTTTAAATGACGCATATAGTCTAGTGAACCTAATTGAACCTACTGAAAACCTAACAAATATATTCCAATATGATCAGATAAATAAAGCAATATTTTCTTATGGCTCTGTCAGTAATCTTTAATTTTCAACAGACACAAAAAGACAAATTCCTTTATATAAAAATCCCCATAACATGAACATTAAATGAAAAGAACCGGTATTCAAGGCACCATCAGTAGCCTATATTTTCTATTTTAGCAAAAGTGGCTAAATTTACTTCAAAGAAAAAAACAATAATAGCAATTTTCTATCATCCACTCAACTGAAATATTTTTAAATATAATTGGATTGAAATACAATAAAATAAAGTGCAAAAATCTATTAATCAAAAACAACACTTTGTTTAAGGAGAAGTAACATGCAGTGAAAACAAATATTAAACTTTAACTTTTAAACTTGAACTGAGTAAAAACTCTAAATATGTGATTGCACAGTAATGTTCACTTGTTTGAGGTTGAGGGTGATACTTGGTGGTGTCCCATCTTTTCCACAAGTTCATCAATGTTCGGGGTAAGGCTCTGAGCTGAGGAAATCCTCAGAATTGAGTGGAGGTGTTCAGCAGTAAGTCGACTTCTGTGTGATGTTTTGTTCAGGTTCATCAAAGAAAACAGTTGTTCACACAGGTATGTGCTGCCAAACATAGACAACGCGTGCGCGTGATGATGCTCATTACATGCTCCATTTTCAAGGCTTTACCGCACAACGCTTCCTGGTGTATGATACAATGATAAGCTGTCAGCTCACCTGTCGCGTTTTCCTCTTGCATCTTTTCCCGTATCTTCGCCACCAGTCCGCTCCTGTCCACACATCGCAGGTGCTCCGTCGGTTGTCAAACCCACGAGTTTTTCCCAAGGCAGCTCCATCTCATTTACACATCTTGACACTCTTCATACAAATCATGCCCCGTAGTTGTGCCATGCATAGGACGTAAAGCCAAAAACTCCTCTGTCACGCTTAGGCTGGAGTCCACTCCGCGGATGAAAATTGACAACTGGGCAATGTCAGAAATGTCGGTGCTCTCATCCACAGCCAAGGAATATGCAATGAAATCTTTTCCCTTTTTCACAAGCTGCTCTTTTAGATTGATGGACAACTGGTCTACTCTCTCGGCAATGGTGTTTCTGCTCAGACTCACATTTAAAAGAGTTGCCTTTTTTCTGGGCAAACTTCGTCACAAACTTTAATCATGCAGTTTTTGATGAAATCCCCCTCCGTAAATGGCCGGGCTGATTTAGCGATCTCTTCTGCCAAAATAAAACTGGCCTTGACAGCAGCCTGGCCTTGTGATTTGGCTTTTTTGAACAGAGCCTGTCGAGATTTGAGGCCTCGTTTTAATTCCTCTGCCTTTTGTAGCCTTTGTTCCATGTCCATATTCTTGTTTTTGTCCGCGTGTTTCGTTTCATAATGTCGTCTCAGATTATACTCTTTCAGTACCGCCACACTTTCTCCACACCGAAGACACACAGGTTTTCCAGCTACCTCCGTGAACATTTACTCCGACTTCCCACCTTGTTTGAAACCCCCGGTTCTCAGTGTCCACCTTCCGTTTTGCCATTTTTGATGGGTATCTGAAAGTTAATTTTACTGTGATGCTGACGACTGCTGTGCCAATAAATATTGAAATGAAGCAGCCTACTGCTCGGTGCGTCACCGTTGCATTGTGGGAAATGTAGTATTGGTGCGTGTAAAAGATCTGCGGGCTGCCGGCTTGCTGCGGTCTGCGGGCCGGTTCTAATAATAAATCAAGATCATCCCAGGGGCCGTAAAAAACCTTCTCGCGGGCCGGATGTGGCCCGCGGGCCTTGACTCTGACATATGTGTTCTAGATTAACCCCCTTTTAAAGAGCATGAACCCCCATTTTCTCTCAGGGAGGCATGTCTCTCAACCCGTTACATAAAAAACAGAATAATGCCAAAATGAGCCAAAAAATGAGTATTATGCGATTTAAGATCAGCTCATCTAAACCATTGCAATCCCTCATTGAAGCATTTATTTTTATTTTTTGGTGATAATCACACGGTTCAGATTAAGTTTTAATCCGGAGCCTTACTTACTGTGCTCTCGCCTATGTTAACTCAGTTAGGCCCCCACGACAGGACCCAGATTATTGTGTAAATGCATCCAGGAACATCCATTATGTTTAGATCCCTGATGTATTATATCGGAATGTAACGTTAAAGGGATACTTTGGGATTTTGGTAATGAAGCCCTTTATTTACTTCCCCAGAGTCAGATCAACTCATGGTACAATTTCTTTCTCTGCATCAAGTATGAAGGAAGTTATAGGTAGTTTTCCGTGCCAATGCTAATTAGCGTTAGCACAATATCTGGAACTCTATGGTATCTGCTAGCATTGTAGCAGTTACCATAGACTTCCAGTCATTGCGCTAATGCTAATTGGCAACTGCGCTAACCCTAGTTAGCATCTTTCTTCAAACTGCAACCAGAGACATAGAAATGGTATCCACTAGTTCAGTTTATTCTGGGGAAGTAGATAAAGGGCTTCGTTGACAAAATCCTAAAGTATCATTTTAAATCTCCCCTTTGCACCCGCTCTTTCGGGGGCAGGGAGTTCAGCTCGTTGTTGCTGCAGAAAATATAAACTACATTTTAATTTGACATTTTTTTTATGCATTTGAGAGAAGCCCCTGTGAAACAGCTAAGCATTCACTTAGTTCAGTTTTCAGCCAATGTGTTAGGGTTTTTATTCCGTAATGACCTCTGTATTCCTGACTGATTTTGCTATGCAACTTGCTAAAACAGGCCATTTCCTCTACCAGAATTGCTGAGGCCAGTGCAAACTGGGTTAACTTTTGAGGCAAAATGGAGCCTGCTCCTCAGGATTCACACTTTAAACTCACACTCCTCTTGGCTGAGGAGCCAACCATGAAAGACAGCCCCAGTGTATTCTGCCCAGCCCACTGCTACCTTGCATCCCCTCAAAGAAACCCTCTTCCCAGCCTTATTCAACTGCCTAGTAGTCTTATTTCACTGGCATCATGAAGACTCTAACCCAGTGTTGAGGAGTCCAGCCAGAGGCCTGTAATTGCTCCCTCCTTCACTGCCCTGGATCATTTAATATAAAACCAGTGGTTACGAGGTGAGGGTTGTAATACATACAGCACCAAAGGAAACCTCAGGCTTTAGGCTTCTCTCCCTAGTTGTTATAAAGGCCTGTTCTCCCCCACACTAGGATTTATATTGCCCTCTCACAGAGACCCCATATGAAGAGCTAAAGCCTCTACGCTGTACTCTACTACCGTGGATGTGATTCACCTAGCAATGACTTCTATGGTATCCGACCTGCCTCTGTAATAGGGGCTGTATCTGGTTCAGTTTAAAATCAAGAAACTCTGTTATTGAGTGAGAGATGGGATCGAGACAAGCTGTACATAAGGCGTTCTATTTCAACCTGGTCTCAAGAGTATTTCATATTATTCTGTATGTAAATCTAAGACTCTCATTTAGTATGATATATTACGTTTCGTAAGGTATGTATTAATTTGTGTATGTCCAGGTTAAAGGGTTAAGGTTAGGGGATGGGGATGGGTTAGCTAACATGCTAAGTAGCTAAAAAGTAGTAAGTTGTTGAGAAGTTGCTAAAAAGTAGTAAGTTGTCCGTGATGAGATTCGAACTTGCAACCTTTGGGTTATACGCCTACCCATCTACCTTTTAACTGTCTTATGTAACCATACCAAATGTAATTGAACATAATAGTTTGAGTGTCCCGGATTTATGTTTACTATGTTACGTTTAGTCTCAGACCAGGCTGTCTATTTCTGTTTTGTCGCTTCACAGTGCCTTCACAGTAAAGCTGTTAGTTTACATTCCTATTCCACTCGAAGCATGTGATCTGCCAGTTCCGCCCACTATGGGGTTCTTTGAAGGTTCAGCCAATCGCTACCAACAGCCACAGGAAATAGGTTTGATGGGAGCAAGCGTGTGTTTTTGCTGAGTAATCTGACTGCCATTGTGGCAGAGGAGGCTGTGGAAGAGAGGTTGGAGCCAGCGTGTGTGTGTGTGTGTGTGTGTGTGTGTGTGTGTGTGTGTGTGTGTGTTGGATGTGTATATGTGCGTGTGGATTTGGCAGTGGCGCGATGCCCTGGGAGGCATTGTAGTGAAAGGGGAGCCCCTGGAACGGGCAGCGAGAGCACTGTCACGACGGAACACGCTCGGGGGAAACCGCAAGCCAGACGCGTTCTTTCTTCTCTGGTCTAACACCATGTTTCCCATGTTCCAACCAGTTTTCACTGGAGCCCTTCCAAGGGGAAACCCCCCTCTTCACCGCTCTCCCTCCCTTCCTATTCTACTGGCTGGGCCGCGTCTGCCTTTATTAAGACCGACGGCTGGTGAAACGGCAAACTCGAATGTTAAGGGGAATACACATTTTTGAAAATAAACCCCATGTTTCAGTGTTTCTCCCCCCGTTCCCTCCGGCCCAGTGGAATGGAGTGAGGCCTGCTGACCGGCAGGTTCCCCAGCTGTTCTCTCTCTATAGTCAGAACTGCTAAGAGGTTCTACCTCGAAGGTCCCACTACATAATAGGTTTGACTGTACTGCATCCCCTGCACTGTGTTGCCATAGAACTGTAGTTCAGTAGCACAATTTGAAGTTGTTCTTAATTGCTGATCTTAAGTCAGTTTTACCTCTTAAGCCGATCCTAGATCTGTGCTTAGGCTAAGCATAAAGTGGAATCTGTCCAGAGTGAGACTTGAGAGGTGTAACTGGGCTACAATAGAGCTCCCTCCTTCTCTGTCCTGTCTTCTTTCCCACAGCTCCACTCTGCCAACATGGTGCTCGTTGCCATCTAGCTTCACTTTGCACCCTTTTGAAACAATGCACATCCATTTCTGGCTGCTTATATTCAGGCCTACTGTTCTAAAACCTCTTCTCCCAAGCCCACGAGGGCACCGTCAGTCTGGCACGTGACCCTACATCGCATCGGCAGATGCTCCAAAAATGTCTCCTGTGGAGAAAGGAGGACTGAGGGGGTGAGAGTTTTAGTCAGTCAGTTATTTCTCCAAAGATCGGCATGACATTTGAATAATTAACTAACCCAAATGAAAAGGGCTGGGTCGAGGGGGAATAGGTTTGGTTAAAATGGCCGCACTAGCATTCTGTTCAATGATAAATAGTTAAAGCGCTTGTGCTAGCGCAGTCTGGAGGCTCGAGCGCATTTCATGCATTATTAAACTGAGAGTTGAGGTGTTCCTGTGGTCCTCTCTCTTTTCCACTCTATCTCCACCGCTAAATGCACAAAACAAAAGATCTCCTGCTGGTGGGTAGGAGCGTTGGGCCAGTAATACAGGTATCTTTTGGTTATCAATATGGCAACAGCCTCCAGGAGCAATAAAAAACACTATTTACATCTTACAGTTAAATTAGAAAATTAGGAAAAGTAAAAAAACAAAAACAATATATACATAACTGCCATTAACCTTTATTTAACTAGGCAAGTCAGTTAAGAACAAATTCTTATTAACAATGACGGCCTACCCCGGCCAAACCCGGACGACGCTCGGCCAATTGTGCGCCAGCCGGATGTGATGCAGCCTGGATTTGAACCAGGTACTGCAGTGATGCCTCCTGCATTGAGATGCAGTGTCTTAGACCGCTAAGCCACTCGGGAGCCCAGGTTGCTGGATCGAATCCCAGAGCTGACAAGGTAAAACTCTGTCGTTCTGCCCCTGAGCAAGGCAGTTAATCCACTGTTCCCCGGGCGCCAAAGACGTGGATGTCGATTATGGAAGCCCCCCGCACCTCTCTGAATCAGAGGGGGTGGGTTAAATGCGGAAGACACATTTCAGTTTAATGCATTCAACTGACTAGGTATCCCCCTTTTCATATTTCAAATTAGGCTCCTGGTGCTCATTTCAGGCTGTGAATTAAGATGTGCATCTTGGAACATGCATCTCTATTTAACATTGTATAATAAATGCTTTAGTGTTGTAGGTCCACATAGAATCAAAAACTGTCCCTATAGATTTCCTTGACAAGCTTGAGTTTTTCCCTTCATTTTCTTTCACTCTTTTTATTCTGTGTAAAACTTTGGAAAGCATCTGACAGACAACCTGCACTTTGTTCCATATTTCAATGGGGCACCTTATGTTTGCCTTTTTTTTCACGCTCTCAAACAGGTCTG
The DNA here is from genome assembly GCF_002910315.2 of Salvelinus sp. IW2-2015. Lineage (NCBI taxonomy): Eukaryota > Metazoa > Chordata > Actinopteri > Salmoniformes > Salmonidae > Salvelinus > Salvelinus sp. IW2-2015. Next base: position 38,613,609 of record NC_036860.1, on the reverse strand, counting down.
GCTGTTGGATTCTAACCGTTTGATAGTGTAGGAACTTACCTCAGCATGTTTAAAGGGACTTCACTAATCTGCACTGGGGGAGAGAGAATTCCGAACACAATTCCGAAATATGGCCAAATCAGATGAATGTGCAGAATGACTGTGTGTACAGATGGGGGTTTGTGGGTCTAAAATCTGAAGCGCGCGCACAAGGGCCGGAATTAGCATGCGGGCCAACGTTTTCCACATAGGATCGGGAATGCGTTTTGCTGACATGTTGATTTTTTTCTCCTCGTCTGTACGTTCCCTTTTTTTTGTGTGAATTTGGCCTTTGGTTGAGAATGGGATGGTGGTAAATTAACGTCCCAGAGTATTATGATTAGCGATTTAGGTAATTTCAGGGAGGGCTGGAGATTTGCTGACAAGTGGATTGGAAGCCTGGTTCTGGGAAAAAAGGCCCTATTCAGGGGTTTAGAGGGGGCAGAGAAAGGCCCAGAGACAGATATGTAGCGTTACACACACACACAGACACACAAACTGTTTTCTTTCCATGACACTGCGAATGAAAGATGAAAGAAATGTGAAAATCCATTAGTCTGTGTGAGTCATTTCTGTGACGTGGGTTGTAGCGTGCTATACAGGTGTTGTGCTGCTAGAGTAAGTTCAGGATAGAAAAACTAGTGTTAATAGCTAGTGATGTGGGAAAAAATAGATAGTTACATATCGCAATATTATTTTTGGACTATATTTGACTCCAAGTATCGATTTGTAAAGTCATCTACTGTAGGTAGAGTTAGCTAGTGCTAGTCATCTGTACCTTGGTTAACACGCCTGTATGTTTCATCCAATAGCTTGTTCTCCATCTTTTTTTTTTTTAAGTGTCAAAACGAATTTTCTCATGCTCTCTCTTGTCTCTCTGCAGCAGACATATAGTGAGCAATATGTTTGGAACATCAAATCGCAATAAAATTGCAGTATCGAATTGCAATACATATCATATCGGCACCTAAGTATCGTGATCGTGTGTGCTTGCATACATACAGCTATACCTACACTACAGCCTCCTCTCCTCTCGATCCCCCAGATGAATTCCAGAGCACACGTCCGTCCCTCCCCCACCCTTGCCTCTGAGAGGGCCATTGGCTGATTGATTACCTGTTGGATCCCATTTCCGTGGCGACTGGAGATGTGCGCCGTAGCTAACAGTTCCCCAATCCACCCTATCTGCTCAAGCCGCCAAGGCACGTCCCAATCCATTTGCTACTGCTAGACCGCTCTCCACTCCTGACATGCAACACAGCAGCCCCCGTTACCGAACCCAATCCCAGGAAAACAAACACACAACAGACAACCCAAACAAATCAGGAATAACACCTGCACTGTTGGGTTTAGATTTGGTTGAGTGCACGCTTGGAATTGCACGGTTGATAGTGGTTGGAACTCGATTGTATTGCCTTTTAAAAGGGCTGCCCAAACTGAAATGTGAAAATGTCACGCTGTCACATCTAATCCCTGTTAAGTGAATGATTAGCTGTCCCAGTTATTCATAATGTTTAACTAAGAAGTGGTTGTGTAAGGATGTCTTGGGTGGTTCGTCCCTTCCCTATATGCTATATCCGGTAAACTGATGCCTTGCTAATTAAATGGAGCTGTATCCTTGGCCTGGCGTCCCCCTTGACTTTGGGTTGCAGTAGGATACAAGCCTGGTGGTGTCAGAGTGGTGTGTAATAATATATAGCTCAGTGGAGGATGTTTCTGGACGATTCCTTGTTTTGTACACAGCCTCCCTTGCCGCCTGTCAAAGGATAGGGATTATCAGGTGCTTCTCAACCCTCCTGGTCTGTGTTGGGATGATACTACGAAATGAGGGTGGAAGTAGCTTGACAAACCGGTTTGTACATGAGATTGGATACCTCAAGGAACCTTATTATTTGTGAAATGAGCAGCTCGGAAGTAGCCTACCCAGCACTGGGTGTGTTGAGTCGCCTGTGGGTGATGGTGGGGGTACAGATTGCTATTCTGTGTTTGACCTTTGGTACAGAAGCAGGTATGGCCACTCCTAAAATGGTCTGCACTTATGGTGTTCTTTCATCATTGAATACTGGAGTATCTACTCCCCTCCTCCTCCTCTCTCCCTCTCTAGCGCTCTCTCTCTCTCTTGCCCCTTGTCCTCCCATCTCTGGGTTATGAATCGCAACGGCAGGCGACTGTGGAGAGAGGCTGCTCCACAGATAAGGGAAGAACGGGGGGAGAGGTGTTCAGTCAGGGCCTGACAGGTCCCTGCAGGAAGGGGAGCTGAGGGTGGGGGTTTGAAAGGTAGAGGGGAAGCTAGTGGTGTTGGTAGTGGGAGGGAGGGCATTTGTGGTTACCCCCCCTCCTTTGTCAGGTATTATCTGATGGTGCTGGTCCTGGCCCCTAATTCACATGTCTTAGTGCAGCGGCCCAGCTCCTCGGGCTCTCAGGGAGCTCCACAAGCGATAAGGGCTCATCCCAACCAGTCAGTCGTAATAACACTTCAACTTCTGGTGGACGGAGTAGAGAGAGAGGTTTAAGCCCACTAATCTGGCCCAGTCCCCACATCCACTGCGCTAATTGGCCAGCTGAGCACTCGTCGCTCGTCTCCAGCCCTGCAAATGGATGTTTTCGCATTTTTTTTCTCACTCAAAATGGATGTCGTGAGAAGAGAAGCCCCAGTCGGTAGCTAATGCATTTTCCATTTTGTTTCGCCTTTTTAATCCTCCAATTTGTATTCCCTTAGTCTAAGGCAGAGATGAACTTGACCTTGACCGTGACTGGTTGAGCGGTCCGTGCAGTTCCGTTGACCTCGGAATGACTTGACCCCTTGGCGTTTTTCCCCGTCTGTTTCCTCCCTAGGCCTTATCTGTATGCAATTATTTTGACTGCTTCAATGCTTTTTAGAATCTCATGTTGTTTCTTTCTCTCCTTGTGCTTTTTAATGTATCTCTTTTGACTGGAGTTTAATAGCAGAACATTCAGATGAGCTTAGTGGAACCATTTGTTGTTGTATTATACTCCAATAGTCTTGTCTCCATTCTCTTGTTGCTCATGTAGAAAGTCGAGCTCGTATCATCCCTGAAACAGTTTGCTACTCCCAGATCATATCTCCGGTTCTCAGTATCCCTACCAGCCCATCCCCCGGTAAGTTACGTTAAATCCTCGTAGAGGCCCTTTATTGTCCAGACCTCCCTCCCTATCCTCTCAATGTCGAATTAAATTCAAATCAAACGTTTGGAAGGCCAATCCCGCTACTGTAATTGACCCTCTATTTTCAGTGCTAGCCTGGTGCCTCTTGTAGTAGCTCCATTCTTCACTCCACTGAATTGGCTATCTCCCTTAGTGTCTCTACCCTGCCTGGCCGGGTTCTAGGGATGTCTGCCTCGCCTCAGGGAAAAGAGAGGCCCGTCATAATCATCAAACAAGGATTCATTCAGGAAGGTACTAACATTGACTCAGGGAGCCCAAACCAAAACATCCTAGGCAGATTCCTGCAGTTTACTAAAAATACTGAGCTGTATCGATAAATAAAACAACTCGGTGAGCAGCTGGCCTGTCGAGACGATAAGTTTGTTTCTTATAAAGTCAACGCAGACCGATCCTCAGAGGTGAAGAGTTTGTGCCATGATTATTATACACCACATCATGCATACACATGCACTAGTGTGAAAGCCTATGTGGTCATTTCCATAATGTAGCTCTATATTCTCAGTTCGGTGAAAGGAGATGATCTCAGGGATTGTCTCAGCATAGCCTACCTCTGAATCTTCACCTTAGCTTAGATGTTGTAGAGAGGCTAGTCATGCTGCACTATCCTGTTCCCCTAATGTGTCCCATTACTCTCCCAGTGCCAGATGAGGAACCCTAATAAGTCCACACAGGCCTTACAGTGGAGTGCGTGATGGTGGGGTCTACGCATTGTGCTTTGTTAGAACCAACACAAATTCAAACAAAGGCTGCATTTCACAGGCCCTGGTGTGACGCAGAAAAGGAAACCTGACTCCGACCGCAGACCACAGCACGCTCGTCTCGCCTCTCAGAGCAGCCGAGCAGGAAGCGCCGTCTCCAGGAAAGATAACGACGACCGAACTCTCATTCAGGTCTCCCAACCACTGCCGCTACTACTTTTACGACTTATCCCACCCACATTTCACTACTGAAACAGTGATAGTTTCCAACGCAATAGTTTTTTCGTATGTCAGCTTGTTTGCCAGTGCAACTCTTGTTTACAGTACACAACTGTGAGAAAGCGGAGGCTGGGACTTTGAGGGTGCTGTGCCAAGGTTAAAGCAGGGCGAGGGCACAGCACAGCCTCTGCCAACCAGCGCCCCGACCGCCACTACTACGGCACACACATCACAATCCAGGTCACAGCCAACCCACTGCATCCCGTCTGCTTCTCGTCTGCGCCTGGCAACAATCACCCGCTTGTTGTCTCCTCTGCCCCGGCATAAACAAGCCTGCCCAGCGCTCCCCTCCTCTGTTCATTCATTGTGTGCCGTGGCTTTGCTAATATTCAATTATAATTCTGCATCATAATTAATGCAGCGCATAGCCCCAGCCATCACAGTAAACACATTCCTCCCCACCCCGTGTTAAAATGCTAATGCATTGAAGGGGCTGAGCAGCAGAGCCTGTGAGTGAGATACCATCGGAATATTCCTCCATATAATGTAGCACTTGTTCGCTCGTGTACTGTACCTCGCTCTGAATCAAGGCTTTTGTGGAGACCTTGGTCCAGACTTGTAGCCAGAATGTTAGGCCCTTACTTCCCCTGAACCAGAATAAATTAGGCTGCTAATAAATGTTACTACTGGCAGGTGACTGTTTTGTTTCAGTCACTTTTATTTCATAATGTGGAGGCGTGGTCTTATAGTGGTACTGTGTAACTTTGTCATCATGCGTAGTGAGAATACCTTCGTTTTTCTGTTGGCCAATTTCCCTTGGCCAACAGAGGGAAACCAGACCTTATAGCCACCAGCGAACACTCCCAATGAAAATGATTAGGTGCAAACACTGTTTACAGTCAAACACCAGTATTAAAACATTTTCAACTGTATTTTGCATACAGTAACTACAACTAGATCAAATTACATCCAAGGAATTTCCTTTGCCGTTAAACAAAAACTATGGTGGCAAGATCAGAAGCAAGACGAGATTGATAGAAAGATCATTGCATGCCGAGCTTGCATTCAAATTGTGGCTGAAGGGAAATGGAGATACCTAGTCAGTTGCACAACTGAATGCATTTAACCGAAATAGGTCTTCCGCATTTAACCAAACCCCTCTGAATCAGAGAGGTGCGGGGGGCTGCCTTATTCGACAATCACGGCGCCCTGGGAGCAGTTGTTGTTGGGGGTTAACTGCCTTGCTCAAGGGCTGAGCGGCAGATTTTTCCACCTTGCTGGCTCGGGGTAGCCTAGCGGATTCGACCACTAGGCTACCTGCTGCCATGATCGATCTTCCACGCAGATGCAAGCTTTTTACTATAATCTTTAATCAATGTACTTTTGTAGTGCTGAATTTAGATAAGCCTGTGGAAGTGGCATTAAACACAACCACCTCAGTATAAGTTACTGTAAGACTATATGAACTCAGTATAACCATCCTGCTGTACTGCCAGAGTTTCCCCCCTGTTTCTTCCTTCTCCCCTCTTTAGTTTCCTCTGTCTCAGATTTATAGGGGCAGGTTATGAGAGGCTGTATTTCACAGGCTCCGTCTGAAGGGTTCCTCTTCCCTGCACAAGGCCCCGGCTCCTCCATTGTTTTGCTATTGATTTTGTAATCGGCTTCAGTTAGCTTCCTGACAGGAATTTAAGGCTGTCTAGCCACGATCACATGCTCCAAGAAAAACACCTACTGACGAGTGATGGGACTTTAAACCCGACACACTAGTCAAAAAATATATTGATGCTGTCTGATGAAAACATTGTAACTACATTTCTACCAATTTATATTTTTGTACATTTATTGAAAGCTATAACCCCCTCAATGTACTCTGTACATTTCATGACTCTAGGACCAAAAACATGTATTTAAAATAGCTTCTGAAGTTTAATAATTGTATGTTCGTTAATGGGATTTATTTTTAGTATTTGTTTGGAAAATTTCTGTTTTGGAAATTAGGTTTTTATCAGACAGCGACTATGTACATTTCAGCAAAGAGACACCAGCAACACTGGATCGCGGCGAGAGCTGTCACATCAGCCCTAGTTCGAGACTCTAATACTGTGACTGTGGGTATCGTAGAAAAGCATGGTCTCTGTGATAAAGGTGCTTTATTAGGCAGGGAATCCGCCTCCTAACAATGACATCACACACAGTATTCTTTTTTATCTCTCAATAGAAAACAGTGTTGTCTGTCTCTGTCAGCACTGTGAAGGGCTTCATTCCCTTTGCAGGGTAATAGATGGAAAGATGGTGAGAGCTTGTGGGATCTTGTCATAGGCGTTGGGAGCGTACACAGCACTGCGGGGCTCGGTGTGACAGTGAGTTGTTTGTCTTGGTGGAGCGGTGCAGTGCGCTGAGCAGTCTGGCCTGGGTTGTGTATGTGGCACTCCGGTGTGAGTTAACAATGGCAGAGATACGGGGAGGCAGAGACGGTGCACTCAAGCCACTGTACGTATTTAATATTCCTCCTATTGCCCAGCCTATTCCCACTGAGAGGAAATGAAGGAGAGGCAATTGTTTTTCTTTCTGCTTGCTTTGTTCCAGTGTGCTGTCTTATGCCGTTTGAAATCTGCACTCATCTCCGTTCGGAGGCAGACATGATGTATGCAATCAAACATTTACCCGGAGTGAATATTTGTCTTACTTAGAAGAACACTGTGTGCTTGCTGCTTGCTTGGTGCTTATTTGTTTCTCAAACTTTACCCCAAGGACTCTGTGAATGTTAGCCTGGCTGTCAGTAAAGCTGAACTCCCCCCTCTCTCAAAGAGGTCTAGTTTAACTCTCCTCTTAGCAAGCTGTATAATTTCTCTAATTAGTCGCTGTAAAGCTTGGAAAGTATTTGAGGAATGTCGATATCGATGTGGGTGGAGGCTACCAGCTACCACCAGCTCCCTCTACCAGTGTGCATGTGTGTGTGTCCAACGTCTATGTGTATGCACGCCATTACACCCAATTGTAAATATAGATGAGCTAAGAACATCTGCCCCCCGCTCCCTTCCTCCCCCCACCACATCCTGTCTTTTAGCAGCATTGGCTTATCTCTGCATTGTAATTGAGGGAGATGTTAAAACATGGAGGGTTTTTCCCTCCTCAGTCTCCTATCTCCCTGTTAACCCTTTAGTGTCCAGCCAGCCAGTCAGTCAAACACACTCCCTCAACCACTCCCCTCGCCCCCAAGAGCCTGTCTGTCATTGGCCTTCTCCTCCATGCAACCATGGTCAATGAATCTTAATTGGTTTAGCAGGTTCATTGTCTTGCCAGCAGGTACATTGTGGGGACGTTAAAGGACTTGAGAGAACTTGGACAACTTTATTATGCCCACATTCACTCTGTCCCCGACGTTTCAAAGCTCTGGTATTTGCGCCATTAGAAGCAGCCTAAACATCAGCTGCAGATCTCGAACCTAGCTGGCTGGGCCACATCCACTGCTCTGCTGTGGAGCTCAGCTCACTAAGTCTCTTCGTCAAGCTGAGTGGGGACCTTTTCAAGAGAAACAGCCCGCTTGTTGCATAATAAATCAGAGGGTGAAGAGAGATTGGGAGAATTGTCAGAGCGAGCGAATCAGTCCCCAATCATTACAGGGCTGGAGCGCGTTTCATATCGCTGAGAACCCTCCAGGATTGATCCGCCCATAGACCCGGGCAGAGCAGAGCGCCACAATCTGCGCAGCAGCACTGTGTTTAATTCACACTAATCAAGCTTCTGTCCTAAAGAGACTTTTCTCCCCCCTCCTCCACTCCCCTTCCTACTTCTCTCTCTCCCGGTTCGTTCTCGTAATCAAATCCTTCACAACTGAAGAGCCCTCCATAAAGCTTGTGATTAAAGACTGATTATAGCCAATACATAATGCTCACATGTAAACAAGCCTCACGTAAGGTTGATGTTACAACACGCCCCACTCAACAGCAGGCAGCACCGGCCCCTCAGACTAGTCAATCAAACCTTTCACACAACCTGGTTGGGGCTTCCGTAGCAACAGGGGCGGGGGGTGTTAGGCTGCTGTCAAGTTTGTGGTTCCTGATTTGCTCAGTTGGAAGTGGAGGGAACGTCTTAACCTTAGGCCGGATTTTATAGATCACTTCGATTGAGAGATCAAACAATGTTTGGTTGCTCAAGCAACATGGCGGAAATGTGCAAATTGGTCAAGTTGAAGGGGGACTAGCCTAAATCACAGTGGCGTAGGCTGTGCCCGTTAGCTAAAAACCTGTGCTGTGTTCGAATACTTTTTGACATATGCCTAGAGCGCCCTCTGGCACTTCAGATTGAATTGATGAACACACCCAAAGTCTAGCTAGTAAATTGTTATGCTAACAAGCTAGCAAGCGGTTGCATAGCAACAGCATCAACTTTAAGTAGAAAGGTGAAGCGCTAGTACACTCAACTGAAACGATATGGTTTGTTTACAATATACTAAAGTGAACTATTAGTATGTACTCGTTAAGTATGTAGTATACAGTATGTTAGTATGGGTATTCGAACGCAGCTATGGTCTGATCAAAATGGGAAGCATTGGTACTTGATGTTATGTGGAAGTTTGAGATCAGTCAAACCCATGTGTCCGTTGCTTCAAATGATTGTTTTCCTCGCAAGGGTTGAAGTACCATAATAAATGCCACGAGTCATCGCTCGTTCTCTTTGTTGTTTTTACTTCACGTATCCAGTTAATCACAAAATGCATGAGTCTTCTTAATTTCATGACCCAGACACACTTCATAGGGTTTTCAGATAGGAGTTTTATATTGGCCAATCTATAGGCCCATGTCGGGGTCAGCTGATGCATTCCCATTCTCAATAAATTTGGTTTTATGACTGTAATCCACGCCATCATTATGAGTTACTAACAGGCGGAATGCAGTGCCATAAACCTCTGTACTCTTATCCCAGAGTGAATGAGTGTTTTCATCGGTCAACAACCACCTTATTGTTCTTACCGTAATGCTACATGCTGGGAATTAGCGTACAAATGTATGATAATGGCCTTTGTGTCGCTTAATTGGATAGAGTGGTTCAGTTTTTGCCCGGAGGTGGTCAACTCCCTCTGAGAACCAGCACTCATTCTGAGATACTGTGCTCAGAATGTACTCTGTGGGAGTTGTTACGAATGAGGCCAATGACATTTCAATGACCACTACAGTTTTTTAAAGAACAGGCCTCTTGGTTATGAGGTATGGCTGGTACTACTATCTTCTCATCCCTTTCTCATATTTGAGCATCATGCTCTCCCGGGTCCACCTCCACCGAATTGGTTGGTTTTGATTGGTTGCTCTGGCAGTCAATCAGGCAGGAGGAAGGTTGGAGCCAAGGTGAGCTCTCTACAGGCACAATGATGCCATTGTGGGCACACTTGGCTAAGTGAAGTCATCCTGGTCGGGAAATTCCATTAACACGCACTTCTAGATCACACCACTGTTAAAAACAATATAACCCCCAGATAAGAATACATATAAATATGAGTTCATTTATTTTGCAGAGTTATGGAGTCAATAAAAATGACTTTAAAGTTGTCGTTAAGGACGGTCCCAAGAAGGACTGTGTATTATGAAGACCATGTGTTCCTTCCTTGTGGGGAAGTGTGTTTCAGTACGTCCCTGTCTACAGTATTCTGTCAGTCTCCCCCCTCCCAGCCAGCCGTCTCCCCCTAGTCTGCTGATGTATGATTCACGGTCTATTAAAACATCCGTCACAAATCTGTCACCGGGGCGCTGTCTGAACACTGGGCTGTTTTTTTTAGAAAACAATGTTAATGTGATTTCCCCCCTTCTCCATGTAGGTTGAACTGAACTGCCAATCTATGGCCTCCAGTTTATTCGGCTCAATGCACACTTCACTCTGACCACACCATTAGGAGTGCTTTAGAATTCTTTACCTGCTGCTTCAAGTCAACAGATTAGGACTGAAGGTTGAGTTATCTTCTACACCCGAGACACATATATACACACCAACATGTCAAGGTGAAGTTCATACCAGCCTTGTCAAATGCATATTGTTGATGGATTTTAATCGGACCTCCTTGTTCCAAGACTTCCGGGATCATGTGTAAACTACAGCCTAGCTTTTGAGGCTAGGTCAACGAGTATGATTAGCCTAGCGTGGCGACAAAGCAAGGTCTGTTTTAACTGGTGGCATAAGCGAAAACAAAACAAAAGGCTTTGATAAAGTACTCACTTCATTGCAAATAGGTTAGACCTCTTAATGTTAACAGCAGCTGTTGGAGCAGCCAGGAAAGAGCAGACACTCGTGTTTGCTATTTGTCTAAAGCTCCTTTGAAGTGTTACCCAGGGCTAGACAGCTCCCTTTTACACTACTACTCCCTCCCTCCCTCCTGCTTACTCACTCCTCCATGTGTTTTGATAATAGCCCAATGCTCTAGTCTAGTTAGCATGGGCTGTCTTATTAGTAAAGCTGGCAATATACAGTGAATGCCTATATGCTAAAGTATTAACAAAACTCAACTGCACTATGCACCCTCACTCCTATACACACACATACTCATACAGCTTTGCAATCTCTGACTCATATCTGTGAACATGGACTGAGAAAAGAATAGAATGTCTGTCCACGTAGTTAAAGAACATTAGATTATCAGGACTTGGGAATTAACCGATAAGGAGTTTTAAATAAAGCGATACACCAGTGCCAAGTCATTTCCGCGAAGTCATTGCCTCAAAATAGAATAGAAATCCGTTGGCCACTTTCATAACTGTAATTCTGGAAATTAGTTGCACCTCATTAACCTTCTGTAACGTTTTGGTTTTGCTTAGCGCTGTGCAGTAGTACATTACATTCCCAGACTGCAGTGTGATGTGTGTGTGAGGCACAGAGGTGATTGCAGACTGGTAGTCATTGGTAGTGTTGTCGCACAATGAGTGCACCTGAAGAGAAGGGTTGTTTCAGTCCTGGCAGCGTGGCGTGTTCCAAACGCCATTATACAGAGGTCATACAAGATAAAAGCCACACACACATACCGAGCCAGACTGGGAGGTAGTGATGTGCATCTTTCCCTTTCGATACGTATCTAGAGACATGGCTCCGATACAATAAAGGAACGATATGTTTTAGTTTAAAATGGGCTTGGGCGGTATCCAGATTATCATACCTTAAAACTTCTTATGGCTGCATCCCGCTACCGGGATCGATATGACAGCAGCCAGTGAAAGTGCAGGGCGCCAAATTCAAACAACAGAAATCTCATAATTAAAATTCCTCAAACATACATGTCTTATATCATTTTAAAGGTGATCTTGTTGTTAATCCCACCAAAGTGTCCGATTTCAAATATGCTTTTCAGCGAAAGCACTACAAACGATTATGTTAGGTCACCACCAAACCACAATAAGCACAGCCATTTTTCCAGCGAAAGATAGCTTTCACAAAAAGCAGAAAGAGATTAAATTAATCACTAACCTTTGATTATCTTCATCAGATGACACTCATAGGACTTCATGTTACACAATACATGCATGTTTTGTTTGATAAAGTTCATATTTATAACAAAAAATCTGAGTTTACATTGGCACGTTACATTCACTAGTTCCAAAAACATCAAGTGATTTTGCATAGCCACATCGTTTCAACAGAAATACTCATCATAAATGTAGATGATAATACAAGTTATACACATGGAATTATAGATATACCTCTCCTTAATGCAACCGCTGTGTCAGATTTAAAAAAAACTTTACGGAAAAAGCAAATCATGCAATAATCTGAGACGGAGCTCAGAACAATAGCCAAATTAGCCGCCATGTTGGGGTCAACAGAAACCAGAAAATACATGATAAATGTTTCCTTACCTTTGATGATCTTCATCAGAATGCAGTCCTAGGAATCCCAGGTCCACAACAAATGCTTGATTTGTTCGATAATGTCCGTTATTTATGTCCAATTAGCTACTTTGGTTAGCGCGTTAGCGGTAAACAATTCACAAAGTCACAAAGCGCATCCACTATAACGTGACGAAATGTCCAAAAGTTCCGTAACAGTCAGTAGAAACATGTCAAACGATGTACTGAATCAATCTTTAGAATGTTGTTAACATACATCTTGAATAACGTTCCAACCGGAGAATTAGATTGACTTCAGAAGAGCGGTGGAACGGAGGTCCTCATGTGAAGGCGCGTGTTCACCTCATGGCAGTGATTACTAATTCCTGTCTCCTTCGGCCCCCTTCACATTAGAGTCATCAGACAAAGTTCTATTGACTGTTGACATCTAGTGGAAGCCGTAGGAAGTGAAAACTCATCAATATCTCGCTGTAATTTCAATGAGAGCTTGGTTGAAAATCTGCCACCTCAGAAACAATTCAAACAGGAAGTGGAGCTTCTCAGGTTTTTGCCTGCCAAATGAGTTCTGTTATACTCACAGACATTAGAAACTTCAGAGTGTTTTCTATCCAATACGAATAAAAATATGCATATATTAGCAACTGGGACTGAGGAGCAGGCAGTTTACTATGGGCACCTCTGTGCACCTTTCATCCAAGCTACTCAATACTGCCCCTGCAGCCATAAGAAGTTAATACCGACCTTGTGCCATACCAAGATATTCGGTAATACCGGCACTGAACACAAGGGCCGCTTTTTTCAAACCCAACTGAGCCTTTGTAATCCAAAGGTGTGACCAATGCTAACAAGTAAATGTAAATCCCATAGAGAATGCTAACTAAATGCTAAGGAGAGCATTGTGAACATTTTATACTGTCTCTGACCTAATGTATTTGCAGGACAGGAATCCCAGCTCATTAACTTATACAAGTAACTAAAAATGCTACACAGATTGCTGCACGCACAAAACAAATATTAGGCAGCAATGCTCTTGATCCAAAAGGGGATTCTCTACTGTTACCAAGTGAAGCTTAATTTTGGAAGAAGCTAACCACTTAGCTAGATAGCTAACTAGCTATTAAATTAGCAAACCAAATGCACAACTACAGAGCATTTAGCACATTTTAGACAGTTAACTTAATAGTTATAAGATATCTAGCTGGCAAACATGTTGTTGTGAATTCCATACTATAACTAGATCACCTGGCGTGTACTGCACAACAGTGAGTGACTCACAAGGCTCCAGTCTTGTGACAAACACCACGTGACGGGGGACTACCGGTCAGCTTCATAATGTAAAATTATGTGACAGGTGAAATGAAGAACACAATCTTATCTCCTAACGTATTGCACAAGTTGACTGCAGGTATTTACTTTGAAAGTAGCTACAAATAATAAAATAAAATAAAAAATGTAAATACAGTATACCGCCCAAGTGTAGTTTGAATTTTTTTTCTGTGATTCGATGCACTAACATTTGTTGCATAAACACATTTTTCCATCCATTCTAAATCAACATCTGCTGCTGATGGAGTTTATGAGCTTGGCCTGTGTGTGTGGTGTGTGTAAATTATCTACAGTGCCTTTTAGAAAGTATTCTCACCGGGTCCACTGAGATTAACTTGGAAAAAAACGATATAATGGCAATAGGAAGAATAAATAACTCATGATCTACAGCAATCCTTAAAGGATGCTTAATAAGTGACAACAAACAGCAAATATATAAAGATAAAATAAACCTCTTCAGAATGGCTTGGCTCCCAAAGTTGTTATATTTATTCTCGGTAATACCAATTACATCACTGACGCATTCTTTAAAAAAGTATACTCGGTCATAACATACTTTTTATATGGGCAAATAAAACTAATAAAAATAAAGTTTTACATCTTTGTATGTCTGAGGGTTGTTTTTAACCTTCTAGACTTGGAATTGTAACTACATGCATCCCAGGGCTTTTACTTGCAACACATAGTTACTGTAAATGCACTGAAGAGGAACAATGTGAATCCTCATCCCCAGAACCTTTTCACGTTTCTGTTTTCCTAGGATACAGCTAATAACATTAAAAACGTCATAGTTAAGAACACTAGAACAATATGGAAGAAAATGAAATGTGTTTTACAAGAACCAATATCACTTCCTAAAAACATAACCCTGTGGATCAATCCTTGGATAGCTTGGTCCACATGGAAAACGAATTGCATAGAAACCATAACTGACTTGGTAATAGCAAATACATTTATTCGCATGGTAGAATTAAAAAGCAATTGTGGACTGACCAAAATTCAAATGCATGCAACTTAAAAGCTTCATATCAAGACATTTAAACATTTTGCACATCAGAGCAATCTTGAGGGAATCCTATTTGAGTCAGAAAGGCTATTCATATGATAGGTAAGATACAGTTGAAGTCGGAAGTTTACATACACTTAGGTTGGAGTCATTAAAACTCGCTTTTCAACCACTCCACACATTTCCTGTTAACAAACTATAGTTTTGGCAAGTCGGTTAGGACATCTACTTTGTGCATGACACAAGTAATTTTTCCAACAATTGTTTACAGACAGATTATTTCACTTATAATTCACTGTATCACAATTCCAGTGGGTCAGAAGTTTACATACACTAAGTTGACTGTTCCTTTAAACAGCTTGGAAAATTCCCGAAAATGTCATGGCTTTAGAAGCTTCTGATTGGCTAATTGACATCATTTGAGTCAATTGGAGGTGTACCTGTGGATGTATTTCAAGGCCGACCTTCAAACTCAGTGCCTCTTTGCTTGACATCATGGGAAAATCAAAAGAAATCAGCCAAGACCTCAGGAAAAATAATTGTAGACCTCCACAAGTCTGGTTCATCCTTGGGAGCAATTTAAAATGCCTGAAGGTACCACGTTCATCTGTACAAACAATAGTACGCAAGTATAAACACCATGAGACCACACAGCCGTCATACCGCTCAGGATGGAGACGCGTTCTGTTTCCTAGAGATGAACGTACTTTGGTGCAAAAGGTGCGAATCAATCCCAGAACAACAGCAAAGGACCTTGTGAAGATGCTGGAGGAAACAGTAAAATGAGTCCTATATGGACATAACCTGAAATTCCACTCAGCAAGGAAAAAGCCACTGCTCCAAAACCGCCATAAAAAAGCCAGACCACGGTTTGCAACAGCACATGGGGCCAAATATCGTACTTTTTAGAGAAATGTCCTTTGGTCTAATGAAACAGAAATAGAACTGTTTGGCCATAATGACCATTGTTATGTTTGGAGGGAAAATGGGGATGCTTGCAAGCCGAAGAACACCATCCCAACCGTGAAGCACGGGGGTGGCAGCATCATGTTGTGGGGGTGCTTTGCTGCAGGAGGGACTGCACTTCACAAAATAGATGATATCATGGGGCAGGAAAATTATGTGGATATATTGAAGCAACATCTCAAGACATCAGTCAGGAAGTTAAAGCTTGGTCGCAAATGGGTCTTCCAAGTGGACAATGACCCCCAAGCATACTTCCAAAGTTGTGGCAAAATGGCTTAAGGACAACAACGTCAAGGTATTGGAGAGGCCAACACAAGATTTGTGGGCAGAACTGAAAAGGCCTGTGCGAGCAAGGAGGCCTAGAAACCTGACTCAGTTACACCAGCTCTGTCAGGAGGAATGGGCCAAAATTCACCCAACTTATTGTGGGAAGCTTGTGAAAGGCTACCCAAAACGTTTGACTCAACTTAAACAATTTAAAGGCAATGCTACCAAATACTAATTGAGTGTATGTAAACTTCTGACCCACGGGGAATGTGATGAAAGAAATAAAAGCTGAAATAAATAATTCTCTCTACTATTATTCTGACATTTCACAATCTTAAAATAAAGTGGTGACCCTAACTGACCTAAGACAGGGAATTTTTACTAGGAGTAAATGTCAGAAATTGTGATAAACTGAGTTTAAATGTATTTGGCTAAGGTGTATGTTAACTTCCGACTTCAGCTGTATATAAAACCTTAGAGCCTATCCACCTGACTACCTCTTAGAAAACAATATAAACTATTGGAACCAAGACTTAAAAATAACTGATATTGGCACTAGATGGCAGGAATGTTTGAACCTAACTAACGAAATTACAGTTAACGAAAATGTACGTTTAATGCAGTATAAACTAATGTATAGAATTTATTACGCGTAAATTCACTAATTCTACAGCACAGCAGTTTTAGTAGGCTAGCCTACTGATATTGCCTGGGGTTGTTCGGCACGTATGCAAAATGACTTGTAGGTCAATGACTGTTAATGCAGTTATATGCAGTTCGACACTGAAAGAGAAGAAGCATCAGTTGTCACAAATAGGGCTGTGGCGATCATGACATTTTGTCAGCCGGTTGTTGACACGCTGACAAAACAAAAAATTATTACTAGGCTATTCAAATACAAATTCACTATAATTGTAGACTACTTGTAAGCCGCCGTGCATAATCAATGAACCAACCGCATCGCCTAGGGCTATACGTTCTCTCCCAGATTAGTGGATATATACTGAACAAAAATATATATGCAACATGTAGCAATTTCAAAGATTTTACTGAGTTACAGTTTATATAAGGAAATCGGTAAATTTAAATAAATTCATAAGGCCCTATTCTATGGATTTCACATGACTGAGAATACAGTTATGCATCTGTTGGTCACAGACACCTTGAAAAGAAGGTAGAGGTGTGGATCAGAAAACCAGTCAGTATCTGGTGTGACCACTATTTGCCTTATGCAGTGCGACACATCTCCTTCGCATAAAGTTGATAACGGTGTTGGTTGCATTTCACTGTAAGGTCTACACCTGTTGTATTCGGCGCATGTGACAAATAACATTTGATTGTGGAATGTTGTCCCACTCCTCAATGGCTGTGTGCGAAGTTGCCTTGTGTACAGATCCTTATGACATGGGACCAAGGTGGTTTATGGTAGAGAAATTAACATTAAATTCTCTGGCAACAGCTCTGGTGGACACTCCTGACGTCAGCATGCCAATTGCAGGCTCCCTCAACTTGAGACATCTGTGGCATTGTGTTGTGTGACAAAACTGCACATTTTAAAGTGGCTTTTTATAATCCCCCAGCACAGGGGGCACCTGTGTAATGATCATTCTGTTTAATCAGCTTCTTGATATGACACACCTTTCAGGTGGATGGATTGTCTTGGCAAAGGAGAAATGCTCACTAACTGGGATGTAAACACGTGTGTCCAAAATCTGAGAGAAATAAGCTTTTTGTGCGAATGGAACATTTCTGGGATCTTTTATTTCAGCTCATGAAACACTTTACAAAATCAAATCAGAGTTTATTAGTCACGTAGACGTGATTAGCAGATGTTATTGCAGGTGTAGTAAAATGCTTGTGCTTCTAGCTCCGACAGTGCAGTAATATCTAACAAGTAATATCTAACAAATTACACAACATATACCCAATACACACAAATCTAAGTAGGAATGATCCTTGTTGCGTTTATATTTTTGTTTGGTGTACCTTTTGGAGTGTAGCATAAGGTAATCAGGCCATCTAGTATGCATATGAATATAGTCCAAACTCAGTCGGTTACTCAAATGTGTTGACTTTTGGAGTATAGGCTAGACCAATTATGTACCAAAGACATCTTAAATCCGTTTTGTTTTATGTTTTTCTGTCATGAGTAATAAGCGGTAGGCTATGTATTGTATAACGGCACAATCATAATTGTAATTACGTTTTTTTCAGGCTTGGGCTGATAAGCCTATGTGTATGCATCAGCTCTAATATGCGTATGGGTGTTATGAATTAATCATCACCTTAGAGAGCGCTGTCCATTTCGTTGTGTTGGTCGTTGCGGACCTTGTTTCAAAGCCTATGTTTTACACTGTTTCAACCTGCTGTCGAACTTCTTTCTTCAAATGTATCATCACAGTGAGGTGAGTTTTAAAAGCACAATACTGTTTTGATGATTGCATTTGCATTGATATCAGAGTGGTTAGAGGGACAATAGAGCTCTGAGTACCAGGCCATTTGGACCTGATGGTAGTTTGACAGTTGGGTACTACCAAAGCATGTCCAGAGTGCATAAGAGATTACTGTTACTCAACGGTCACATAGAATTTTACTGCGGTCGTAACTCATGACTGCCGGTGTGGCAGTAATACAGTCACCGCAACAGCCCTATTCACAAAAGATGAGAGGTATTTTCAGAATGAAGAAAGAATAATTTGAGGGGAAAAAAGTTAGCTGATTCAACAGTTTTCTGACCAATGCATGCTACATTTGGATCGGTTTGGGGTCCGCGGTGGCACTTGTATCTTAAACATTTGACTTAAACATTTTAAGCGGGACTGATGCGTGTCGGTGAATCGTTTCATCCCTAATGGGAAGAAATCAGCTCCAACAGTGTAGAGGCAATATCTGCTCCCCATTCATTTTGTGTTACACACATACAGGAGGGCTACACATGCCTTTGTGTCTTTGCTGCATTAAGGCAATTTAACAGAGGATAAATTGGCGCCCGTTTTTAAGCACATCGCCAGCGGGTGATGAAGTGAGCTTTTTGAAAATCTGCACCTGCTTACACTCAAGAAATGGGGTCAGCTGATGCGCAGAGCAACTTTGTTTTGTTTGCTGTTACCCAATTAACTTTTATTTAGACTGTCTGCCTATCACGATAATCTATTTGGAAAGATTCAAAGCTGCATCTTGAAAAGCTTTTTGCATGAATCTGAAGTTGGTCAGCGGTTCTCCACAACAATACCAGCTTTATAAAATGCCCTCTGTCTTTATTGGTTTCAATCACAGTAAATGTTTCTTTTGGCCTGAATCCACACCCCTCAACTACCCTTAATGATCTTGAAATAAAATGTGTGATCTGAAAATCAAAAAGAAATCAAAGCTTAGTGTTCAGAGATAGATGGGAGAGGTTGAGTGGAGCTGAAGGATGGGAATGAAAACAAACAAAAGATAACTGTTGTAAAATATACTGTGTCTGTAAAATGTATGTATAAGCTGGAAGTAGAAGCCTAAGTGTTGTCCATTACTTTACTCCGGTTAGGGGAGGGACGGTAGGGTTAGGGGGAAATAATAATAAAGGAAAATATATATATTTTTAAATATACACTACCGTTCAAAAGTTTGGGGTCACTTAGAAATGTCCTTGAATTTGAAAGAAAATGCTTTTTTTTGTCCATGTAAAAATAACATCAAATTGATCAGAAATACAGTGTAGACATTGTTAATGTTGTAAATGACTATTGTAGTTGGAAACGGCTGATTAGTTTATGGATTATCTACATAGGTGTACAGAGGCCCATTATCAGTAACCATCACTCTTGTGTTCCAATGGCACGTTGTGTTAGCTAATTATTTTCACAGAACAGCGCAAACTGGGTCTAACCAGAATAGAAAGAGTGGGAGGCCCTGGCGCACAACTGAGCAAGAGGACAAGTACATTAGTGTCTAGTTTGAGAAACAGACGCCTCACAAGTCCTCAACTGGCAGCTTCATTAAATAGTACCCACAAAACACCAGTCTCAACGTCAACAGTGAAGAGGCGACTCCGGGATGCTTGCCTTCTAGGCTGAGTTCCTCTGTCCAGTGTTCTTTTGCCCATCTTAATCTTTTCTTTTTATTGGCCAGTCTGAGATATACCTTTTTCTTTGCAACTCTGCCTAGGAGGCCAGCATCCTGGAGTCGCCTCTTCATTGTTGACGTTGAGACTGGTGTTTTGGGGGTACTATTTAATGAAACTGCCAGTTGAGGACTTGTGAGGTGTCTGTTTCTCAAACTAGACACAAATGTACTTGTCCTCTTGCGCAGTTGTGCAGCAGGGCCTCCCACTCCTCTTTCTATTCTGGTTAGGGCCAGTTTGCGCTGTTCTGTGAAGGGAGTACAACTTGTTGTATGAGATCTTCAGTTTCTATGCAATTTCTCGCATGGAATAGCCTTCATTTCTCAGAACAAGAATAGACTGAAAGTTCTTTGTTTCTGGCCATTTTGAGCCTGTAATCGAACCCACAAATGCTGATGCTCCAGATACTCAACTAGTCTAAAGAAGGCCAGTTTTATTGCTTCTTTAATCAGAACAACAGTTTTCAGCTGTGCTAACATAATTGCAAAAGGGTTTTCTAATGATCAATTAGCCTTTTAAAATGATAAACTTGAATTAGCTAACACAACGTGCCATTGGAACACAGAAGTGATGGTTGCTGATAATGGGCCTCTGTACGCCTATGTAGATATTAAAAATCAGCCGTTTCCAGCTAGAATAGTCATTTACAACATTAACAATGTCTACACTGTATTTCTGATCAATTTGATGTTATTTTAATGGACAAAAAATATTTTCTTTCAAAAACAATGAAATGTCTAAGTGACTCCAAACTTTAGAATGGTAGTGTGTATGTATATTTTATATATACATTACCAGTCAAAAGTTTGGACACCTACTCATTCAAGGGTTTTTCTTTATTTTTCTATTTTCTACATTGTATAATAATAGTGAAGACATCAAAACTATTAAATAAAACATGTGGAAACATGTAATCACCAAAAAAGTGTTAAACAAATGAAAATATATTTTCGATTCTTCAAAGTAGCCACCCTTTTGACTGGTACTGTATATTTACTTTTTTTTTTATAGAGGATTGGAAATGATGCAGACAAATACATTGATGGAAGCCACAATCTATCTGCAATATTAAAGCTGATCTCCCCCTAATTATTATTATTTTTTAATAGGAAAAGAAAGTGTGATCCGGTATGTTTTGAGAGTAGCTTGGTTGGAGTAGGCGGGGAGTGGGAAGGATTGTCTGTCTTTTAGTAAACACTGTCAGGATCCTTTCTAGTCATTCGACCAGAGAGAGGAGAAAAAAGGAGAGAGATAAAAGAAGAGGAGAGACGGCCCCTCTAATATTCCCCTCCGAGCATACAGCTGATAGCATCTGGCACAGGCGAGCTCTCGAGGGAGCACAGTAATGTGTTCCATCAGCGTTTACTACTGAACAAATTAACTAAGACAAGCACCGCTGCCTGAGCCAGCAAAATTCTTTCATTAGCAAAATTATGAAGCCATTATGGAGTACAATTTGGTCCTTTATTCAAGCGCTGCTGCTGGATGAGAAAGGCGGCAGGGCCCAATGCAGGCAGACAGCAAAATGTCTGAGAGGACCTACGCCTGGGGGTGTTGGTGCGGTTGCCCCCCCCCCCCCCCATTGATGGGATAGTCAGCATTTGTGACGGTGAATTAAAGGGATAATCCACTGCCAGAAAGAAAAATCATGTCAATTTGGTGAAAGCCTATGTTCTATTAGTGGATTAGTGGACCCCATGATTTTACTTCTAAGTGATCCGCCTGTGAAAATCAGGAAATTGTGTAGGAACGCACGTCATAGCTATATAATTCTCATCACTGGAGATGGGGGGGATTACACACTAGCACATTTGATAACTCTCTTTTAGAACAATTACCTGCACTCCAGATCAGCAAATCAGCCAATAGATGATATGGCCTTCCTTGTTTAGAACTCATCCATCCATTTATATTGTCATGACAAAGTATAGATTGCGCTTAGATGTGTACCAAATGATTC
Organism: Salvelinus sp. IW2-2015; assembly: GCF_002910315.2. Classification (NCBI taxonomy): domain Eukaryota; kingdom Metazoa; phylum Chordata; class Actinopteri; order Salmoniformes; family Salmonidae; genus Salvelinus; species Salvelinus sp. IW2-2015. Next base: position 38,592,032 of record NC_036860.1, on the reverse strand, counting down.
ACCTCCGTTTCTCCTTCAAGTATCATGTCTCAATGCGCCATGTCTGTAGGAAACAGAGATATTACAGAAAGGGGGAGATAGGAATCCCATTGGGCAACGAATGGAGAAACATCCCACCCAACTGACTGTCGACCAATCGCATTCACGTTGTCATGTGTTTGCTAAGCTAATCGTCATCCAATGCGATTCTAATTACCTCTGCGGGAAAGCAACGTAACGCTGCTCTCACTCTAGGCAGATATGCCATTTATAGCTCAGTGGCAGAGACGAACTTTAAGTTGAACTTGTGAGAGACTCCTAAGTTGATAGTGCAGTTTGTATAGGAGATATTACAGCTAGCTAGCTAGCTACTTCACAATACTTCATATTGACTTTGGTATTATTGTGTAGCAATGTTTTCTAGCTAGTTACCTAGCCAGCCAACCAGCCCAGGGAGAGAGGGAACATTGCATTGTGGGTTTTGTAGTAGACTTGAGCTGCAACAGATTTCCCAAAACAGTTTTCACATGATTCTACTAATCTTGCTATTACGACAAAATGAAACATTTGTTCACAAAAAAATATTGTCAGATATTAGTGTTATTTAACACTGTTAATAATAGGAATTAGTGGTTTGGGTGGATTATCTCTTTAAGTAGTTTAAGCAGTGGTCTTGAACGTGTGTGTGTGTGTTAATGTATTTGTGCTAGCCTTCTTTTTTTAATATTATTTTTCCCTTCTTACTTTTACCCCCTTTTCTCCCCAATTTCGTAGTATCCAATTGGTAGTTAGTCTTGTCTCTTCGCTGCAACTTCCTTACAGACTTGGGAGAGGCGACGGTCGAGAGCCGTGCGTCCTCCGAAACAACCCAACCAAGCCGCACTGCTTTTTGACACAGTGCCCACTTAACCCGGAAGCCAGCCGCATCAATGTGTCGGCGGAAACACCTTGCACCTGGCGACCGTGTCAACGTGCACTGCGCCCAGCCCCCCACAGGAGTCGCTAGTGCGCGATGGAACAAGGGCATCCCTGCCGACCAAACCCTCCCCTAACACGGACGACGCTGGGCCAATTGTGTGCCGCCCCATGGGCCTCCCGGTCGTGGCCGGCTGCGCTAGCCTTCTCATTAGCCTGTGCCCATAGCTCCTACAATGACATACAGTAGAGACGTTGGACAGAATATAGGCTAGGCAATTTTCATACAGTTCTTACATTATAAAAAGAGCTTATAGCCTGAACAAAAAATGCCTGTGTCTATACACCAAGGCCTGCTAATATCATATAGCCTGTACACGTTCACTTTTCTGCTTTTAATAGATTTAGCTACCCTGTGTGTTTAAGGATTTGCCTCCCTATATCTGTGGGTGTGTGCAGGCTGGGGTTGGTCTGACTATGAATTCCTGTTGATAAAAACCTAATTACTCACCCCACCCCATTCCCCTGTTCCCCTGGACGGGCTCAGAGGGGTCCCAGAGACGCGGTGGCGCATTAAAACTGGTTGGGAAGCCTGGCTCGAATCAATTTGAAGTGATTAGCCAAATCGTTTGCATAATGAGCTTAACGGCAGCATCTGCTAATCAGTCTCAAGACCCTTAACTTGACAGAAGCTTTTTGGGGAACGGGGCGTTCCTCCTTTCCACTTCTGCGAACCACCCTCCTTCTGCTCCTCGTTTCTCCATTCCTCTCTAGTCTAGATACAGCTGGAGAGGTAAAGAGGGAATACAGTTGCTGAGAGCTACAGTACAGCTAGCCAATGCATTAGCAGGGTTGGGTAGGTTACTTCCTAAATGTAATCCGTTGCTACATCCTTTTTTTGACTTATATAGTAACTACAGAGACTTAAAGGGGGCAATCAAAAGTGTGTGAGTTTGAGTATGTGTCCATTAGGGTAAAAACAATAAAAAATCATCAGCATGAATTAGATTGAGCAATAAAATCCCCACATTTATTCCATAGGCTGAGATCCACACTACGCGGCTGTTGCAAGAGCAATTTTTTCACTGGCTGTCTACTGGTTTCAAAAACAATTATTGATAGGCAGCTTAAACTTCTTGAATTCAACCATTGTTGGGTTCAAATACACATTTAGATTTGTGAACATCCATCCACAACAACCACAATCCGTAAGGTGCAAATAGCTTAATGAGAGTGCAACAGTGTGATTCACATCAATGCGCTATGTAGATATCAATAATAAGTGATATCAGTATCGCCGTGCACTACAACACTGCTGTCATCCTTACCTCCAGGCGTTTATTCAAGTTGGATAATCTTTGGATGCCGACAGCAGTCGCACCATTGGAAGACATAGCTTGGACTGTAGCCTACAAAAGCCTATTCCAGCTTTTTTCCCGCGATCGATCAAAAACATTTGCTGTGTCCTCGTAGTGGTCTCTGACTTGTGTTCAGACTCGTTCACGTGGAACAAACTTAAAACTTGCGGCTTTTTTCAATGTTGATTTGAATGTCATTGAGAAAACAGAAGTTTTTTCGCAATCATCCTTTCTGAATTTAAAAGTAATCCTTGAAGTAATCATCTAGTTTTTCTAAAGTATCTGTAATCCGATTACAATATTTTTGCTGGTAACGGATTACAATTACAGTTTTTTTTTAATCCCTTACATGTAACGGATGACATGTAATCTGTTACTCCCCAACTCTGTGCGTTAGCTCCTAGGGCTAGCTAACTCAATACATTTTCTTTAAACTTCTCTTCTGCTCACCTCTGCTCAGTGCCCCTGTGGCAAACCTTGGTTGCTGTAGCCTTTCGGTCATATGGGCCCCCTGCCGCTAGCGGCCAAAGGCAGCGGAGTGGAGGTAACGTGCAGCGGGCCTCTCCCTGACCCTGGGTCAGTGTTGCCCACCAAACCTTTTACCCTGACCTGGGAACAGTTCCCCCAACACCCACCCCACAAAACTGGAATTAGCATGCCCACCGCGGGCCGCAACGTGTGTGGCAGAGGTGGCACCACAGGAGTTGGGGGCAAAGGTTGACGTCCCGTTGCTATGCAGCAACACCCCTATGACTGGTGAGAAGCCGACGCATCAATTGATGTCACTGCTTTAATGGACTTTCTTGAAATATGACGCACACACACCACACACAAGCCCTTTTTTAAGACACAAACTTTTTACCAAATAATTTTAGGCTTGAAGCCCAAGTAGTAAGTGAAACAGCTCTTATAGTACTTGCTGCGGCCCTTCGACAATTCTTCCCTACTAGACTAGAGGAGGATCTGAGTGCAGATAAAATGGGGGCGAGAGGCGGAAGTGAGCTGTGCTCTAGCCAGTCTGCTGTGTGTACTGTATGCTCTAGTTACCCCCCCAGACGTGGTGGTGGTGGCTGTGTGGAGTAAAGTGGGGGCAGCAGTCTGGCTCGCTCAGTTCCAGCCTAATTAACTTGATTTGTTCCCTGCATCTGGCTTCCAGATGTCAGCCTCGACTGTCTCTCTCTTTTTCTCGCTCTCGCGCTCTGCCTCTCGTGCGCTGCCACTCGCGCTCTGCCTCTTGCTCTCTGCTTCTCTGGCCTCTTTCGCTGAGACAACACACACACACACACACACACACACACACACACACACACACACACACACACACACACACACACACACACACACACACACACACACACACACACACACACACACACACACACACACACACACACACACACCACACCAAAGCCTCATCAAAGGCCCACCTGAGACTGCTTGTCAGTCACTTCACACATCCAAATCCAATGGGGAAATATGTCTTCGTTTGATACTAACTATAGATTCTCGTGGCTTACATTCTGAGAGTATAGGCCTATATAGTTCAGCTGTATCAGTGTGGATATTCTAAGGGTAGTAGCCTGGCTTGCCATGCTGATCTAGAGTCTGTGTTTTTCTTCTCCTGGCACCTCTGTCCCAATATTGATAATCTGGGATCTACCCTATGACATTTACATGCCTAGCGACCATAAAGGCTGGAGCCTGTGAGAAAAACTCTTTCGTCCCATAAGTTTTTTTCTTTCTCTTTCGAATAGAGTATTTATAAGCTGCGAAATGCTGCTGGGATCTACGGCTTTTTTCACACTTCTGTCTGCAGAAGATGTGCTGAGAGAGAGGGTGTGGTGGGGTGTGTGTGTGTACATTTTATGTGTGCGTACACTGTACAGTATGTGTTCCAACTTTGTGGGTGTGTTTTTTTTTCCATAGGGGTGTGTGTTGATGCCAGCCATATGAGTAGTCATGGTGCCTGTGCTAGTGCTCTGTCTGTGTCTGTCTGTGTCTGTCTGTCTGTCTCAGGAGATTAATCCTCCTTGAGGTTACTAAGACCAGTCTTTCTCTTCTCTCTCATGCTCCCAGGTGGCACTAGTGGTGCCAGACTGCAGGGGTGTCAAAGGGAGAGGAAAAGAGAGAGTGAAATGTAAATGGCGGTCATCCCCCACAGAGCCCTGTGTAATCATTCTGTCCTTTCTCCTCCCCCCTTTTGGTCCCACAGAGAGAACTGGATGCCACCGCCACAGCCCGGCCAACAGACAAGATGAGAGCGAGCAGTCTAGGAAAAAGCTCATCGACCAAAGCCGTGAGTTCAAGAAAAACACACCAGAGGTGAGTATCTTCTCTGCTCTGCCTGCCCGTCTTCCACACACACACACACACACACACACACACACACACACACACACACACACACACACACACACACACACACACACACACACAACACAACACACACACACACACACACACACACACACACACACACACACACACACCACAGCAGTAGAGGCACGACAGAGAGGACACGTCTGTGTTGGTGTAAAGGACATGCAGCATCATAGCTGGACAGACATATGTATGTATGTGTGTGTGTATACCCAGTCATCAATGCCTCTATTGTCATCCGATGGGCTGCACCACCCGCCCTGGTGAGGGGGGGGTTGGGGGTGGGGTTAGTCGTGGAAATGATGCCCATTCAAGCGGAGGAGACAATGTCCTCTCATTGTTCACAGGCCCTCCCCCCGGCTATTCTTTCAGCTGGTTCCACTGGCATTTCATGTCATCGTGGGCTGTGTTTATTTACCTTTTGGACACAGTGTCCTTTTGATTGGCTGAGCTCCTCATTTGTTCCTCATTGGATTCCACTTCCCATGCGGTCCAGTTAGCCCATCCTTACATCAGTCCATGCTAGCATAGTTTATTAAAGCACCATTCATTACATGGCATTACTTAGGTTACTCTGTGCCCCCTCTTGTAAACTCCTACTCTATTCAGGTTTGTCAGTACAATCTGAAACCCTCTGGGCATCCCATCAAAAGATGACCGTAGTAGTCAGTAGTCCCCATCCACCCCATCAAACTGAACTCTATTACTCCACTACGACCACCTTTTAGGGAATATGCTTGTCGCATGGTTGGTCAAGGCTGTTCTGGCCAGTTTTGACTGGCCTCACTGCTTTTCTGTGAAGTCATGTCCTGAATTGGTAAAAACTAGCCATGCGTATGAGGTGTTTTAAGGAGTGAGCGGTTCTTTATTTACAGGAAACTCTGTTGTGGATCTGATTAAGCTGCCAGGGTTTAGGTATGCTGGCAAGGCCTCGGCAACGATGGCACAACGTCCAATAGAGGCTTCAATTAACGATATGTCAACATATTTCGCCACAAGAAAAACAGTGGCGCTTTTGAAACCCGGTCTTTGATGACGCCGCTGTTATGCTGTTATGCAAAATGGCAACTGAATTGAAGGCCCACAGTTGTAGATTACAGAACAGATGTTAGATGTTAGATTTTTTTTATTTATTATTTTAACCAAAGAAATATACAAGAAGACTCTTGTCCCTTCTACCCTTGGCTCCCTCAACTGTTCCCATTGAAGAGTGACCACTATTTAGCCTATTCTCCTCTGCCTCGTCTGTGATTCAACCCTTCTACCACCACTGCCATCGTTTTTACAGGTTGCCATTTTCTTATGCTCCTAAAATGCATCGTAGCGATGACATAAGCCCTCTATTCAGACAGAAAGTGGGCCAATTTTGCGCCGTAGAGTTCCTCAGGGGGGTGGATTAGTTTTCCCCCGAAATCTTGTAAACACCAGGAATGCGTGACACTCCAGCTGTGCGGAGTGGTGCGGTCATTGTGTCCACCCGCCCGCCTAGACTCGCCTCGACATCATGTGACCCTTTTGTGTGGCTCCTCCGTCACCATGGCTCTCTACTCAAACAAAGCTGAGAGAGAGCAAGAGAGGGAGAAGAGAGCACAGAATGCAGAGAGGAGGGGGGGAAGAGAGGAGTGAGTTGACAGCGGGGAAAGAGGAGAGCACAGGATAGAGCATGCAAAATAGAAAGCAAACGAGAACGAGAAGAACAAACAGACTGCAGGTGGGAGGACCGACGAGTGGATATTACCAGGCACTTCAGCTTAATTTACTACTGTAGTTGATACAGAAGTGTATCCGTTCAAACAATATTGAATTTAAAATGGATAACAAAAAATACTCATCAGATATACTGAATGTACTATTTCACCTGCGTACAGTCTGACTACGGCTTGGTGTTTTACAACGGGACACACCTGAGTCAGCTTGTCAGCATGATCCATTCATCTGTTTGGTGGTGTTACAGTAGGCCTCTCTGCCGGTCAGGTTACTGTCATTGTCATTTCATTGATTCCGTTTTGCCCTTGAGCAAGGCAGTTAACCCCCAACAACAACTGCTTCCCGCGCGCCGATGACGTGGACATTGATTAAGGCAGCCCCACGCGCCTCTGATTCAGAGGGGTTGGGTTAAATGTGGAAGACACATTTTGGTTGAATGCATTGTTGTACAACTGACTAGGTATCCCTTTTCTCAGAGCAGGGCCGCCCTTCCCTGTCTGGTCCGTCCTAAACACACACACACAAGCGCATGCGTGCGCACACAGGCAAAAAACATGTGTACAGACACACACAAAGACATACACACACACACAGAGCAGCGCACCAATGCTATGTGCTGTGTCAGCAACAGCCGTGCCATGCCTCATTCTGTGCCCTGATGAACCATGGTGCTCTGGCACACAGAGGCAGACCTACTGCACAGCAGACAGACACAGAGGTCAGGAATGGTGTGACTTTGAAAGCTTGAGGACAACACCTCCACAGGACAGGGAGAGGAGAGGATAGGAGAGGGGGGTGGACTGAGAACCAGCTTCCATTTGGCTCATTTAAATCCCTCCTATGCAGAAAGTCAGCACGCCATTCTGAGATGTTTATTCAGTACCTCAGCACTACACCCCCTGGTTGTTGTTGTAGAATATTCGTACGAGTTCAACATACCAGATGAAAGGAATGGTAAATGGCAGAATCGTTTTACAATAACCTATTGGATAAGTTGTGTGTTTTGATTTTGTATAAGTCTGTTTGTATGTATGACGTCCCATTGGCAGGTGGTTTCTCTGGTGACTAGAGGCAAGTCCGTCTGCAGCAGACAGATTGAGGGTACACTGTCAGTGTTTGGTACAATCATTGGCTCCTTTCTTAGTCAGAGGAGTACGCCCCCAAAGTCATAAACTGATTAGTCTACTAAGAAAAATACTTTCAACATAATGGTCAAGTTTATGTAACTCCTTGGTTTGAGTTCGTAATAAATTATGTTGAAAATGTCCATTGAACCTCAAAGGAATGATGGATCACTTTGTAGAATTGGGTCTTGAATAGGAGATGACACTGATGTGAGTAGAAATTACTGGTGACATAATGTACAGAACGTCTCTTTCATTAAGAGTGACATTGTGTCAGTTCTGTTAGTCTATCCTCCCTCAGATATGGCTTGAGTATTTTATTTGGGGACTTCAGATGAACCCGTAGTTATTCTGACTGCTCAGAGGAGGCCGTTAGCCAGCCTTGATGAATAATCTCCTGAAATGAAGTCAAGAACAGATACAAGGATACAGTGCGACAGCAAACACTATTGATATATTTGTTCAGCTGATGCAGTGCTCTACCAAACAAATATAGTCTTGTCCAGGGAAGAGCTGGGATAAGAATGTCAAGGGCATTGTGCTCCTCTCCCCGGCAAGCTCTGTCTTTGATTACGGCAGCCATTGCTGCTGCCCCCACTCCCCTCTTTCTTCCCTCCTTTTTTTGTCAGAAAATTCCTCCAGAGTTACCACTCCCAATGAGTGTTGATGAATAAATGGACAATAAAAACCTGTTTTGTCTCCGGCTCCAATAAATCAGGCTTCTTTTCCATTTAAACTGTCCAGGGCTACAATTTATGTTTGAGCTTAATAACCCGTTACTAAATTAATCGTGCTGGGGTTTTGGCTGGGAGGCTGTGTTCTCTGGGATTCTGTGAACTCTGTAAGAGAGAAAAAATAGAAAAAAAGAACCGATCTGGTTGCCAAAATGGGCCCAGAAACCAAGGTACAAAACATCAAGGGGTTCCGGCACAGGGGTGGAAATTTCATCCCTCTGTCGCTTGGAGCTGGAAAGCTACCTTAATTACTGAGCTGTTCAGAGGGGGCTCAGGGTTGCTAACTCACTGTAGTGTTTCATCTCGTCACTCTGAGAAGGGGAGTTTTGGCCACCCTCTCAAAGTGCTTAGTGTCTCTTCCTTCTCTGCACTCCTGGTGAAGATATTTTTGGGTTGTTTGGTTCACCTCCATTTTGGCTCAGAGTGCAGACTCGGCTAGTGTTGCTTGTGACTTCTCTCTCACAAACCGTTTTCTGTCTGAAGACGGTAAAAGAAGGTATTGATTACTTCAGTTTTTTGTTACAGATTCCTCCCGATAACTTCTAAAGGAGTTGTCTGCAATTGAAAATAGGGGGATTTCTACACCTCTTTATGCAGTGCATTCAGAAAGTATTCAGGCCCTTTGACTTTTTCCACATTTGGTTTCGTTACAGCCTTATTCTAAAATGTGATTACATTGTTTTTCAGTCTACACACAATACCCCATAATGACGAAGCAAAAACGTTTTTTTTTTTAAATTTTTGCACATTTATGTAAGTATTCAGACCCTTTACTCAGTACTTTGTTGAAGCACCTTGGGCAGTGATTATAGCCTCGAGTCTTCTTGGGTATGATAATACAAGCTTGGCACACCTGTATTTGAGTTTCTCCAATTCTCTGCAGATCCTCTCAAGCTCTGTCAGGTTGAATGGGGAGTGTCGCTGCACAGCTATTTTCAGGTCTCTCCAGAGATGTTCGATCGTGTTCAAGTCCGGGCTCTGGTTGGGCCACTCAAGGACATTCAGAGACTTGTCCCGAAGCCACTCCTGCGTTGTCTTGGCTGTGTGCTTACGGTCGTTGTCCGGTTGGAAGGTAAACCTTCGCCCCAGTCTGAGGTCCTGAGCGATCAAGGATCTCTCTGTACTTTGCTCCATTCATCTTTCCCTCGATCCTGACTAGTCTCCCAGTCCCTTCTGCTGAAAAACATTGCCACAGCATGATGCTGCCACCACCATGCTTCACCGTAGGGATGGTGCCAGGTTTCCTCCAGACGTGACACTTGGCATTCAGGCCAAAGAGTTCAATCTTGGTTTTAATATTATTTGTCATGGTCTGAGAGTCCTTTAGGTGCATTTTGGCAAACTCCAAGCGGGCTGTCATGTGCCTTCTACTGAGGAGTGGCTTCTGTCTGGCCACTCTACCATAAAGGTCTGATTGGTGGAGTGCTGCAGAGATGGTTGTCCTTCTGGAAGGTTCTCCCATTTTCACCTCCCTGACCAATGCCCTTCTCCCCCGATTGCTCAGTTTGACCTGGCGACCAGCTCTAGGAAGAGTCTTAGTGGTTCCAAACTCCTTCCATTTAAGAATGATGGAGGCCACTGTGTTCTTGGGGACCTTCAATGCTGCAGACATTTTTTGGTACCCTTCCCCTGATCTGTCTCTCGACACAATCCTGGCTTGGAGCTCTACGGAAAATTCCTTCAACCTCATGGCTTGGTTTTTGCTCTGTCAACTGTGGGACCTTATATAGACAAGTGCCTTTCCAAATCATGTACAATCAATTGAATTTACCACAGGTGAACTCCAATCAAGTTGTAGAAACATCTCAAGGATGATAAATGGAAACAGGATGCACCCGAGCTCAATTTCAAGTCTTATAGCAAAGGGCCTGAATAGTTATGTAAATAATGTATTTCTGTTTTTTATTTTTAATACATTTGCAAAACTTTTGAATAACCTGTTTTCGCTTTGTCATTATGGGCTATTGTGTGTAGATTGATGAGGATAACAATACATTTAATCAATTTTAGAATGAGGCTGTAACTTTACAAAATGTGGATAAAGGGGAAGGTCTGAATAATTTCTGAATGCACTGTATACTGTTCTTTAATGCATACGCGTTCCCGGTCCTTTATTTTGGTGGAATGATAAGATGTAACAGGTAATTTAATGAACACGGGGATTTCTAGCGGCGTTATCACTGTTTGACCTCACGGCTGTACAGTGTTGCAATTTGTCTATGTCTGATAGAGGCCTGATATGTCCACTTTACACCCCTCTTAAAGAGACATGTCCTTCCTATTTTTGAAATGTTGATGCTTTATTGGATAGAGAGACAGATAAAGGAGAGAGAGTGTGCTGAAAAATGAGTGGGCCGGATTCGAATCCATGCTGCAGCGGTATATGTGCACCGGAGGCAGCGGTTAGACTGCTAGACGACCCTAGGCCACACATTCTTTCTCTCTGCTAGAAGGTGCATTTGTTTCCCAACAATTCAATTACAGGACCTGTTTCTTCTCCTGTTCAATAGGCTTTGTCGCCATCAGAGAGAAATGGACTAAACTCAGGGACACGCTTTGTGGATAAGATACAAGGGCTTTCAGTAGATTAAATCATTCCAGACATGTCTGTGTGGAAGAGGTTCACCTGATTCTGACAGAGTTCAGGAGTTTTGACTGCCTTTCAAAGTTTTTTCAGATAATATTTGAGTTTGGTATTTGCCTCGTGATATAGGACGCCCTTCTGAGTAAGAGTCTAACCGTATGGCATCACCAGAATTGTGGGAAGACTTCATAAGTGCTTTTGTCAGGTTGACCTACTGTTTTTCATATGAGAGTTGGTAGCTAAGAGGTAACCGCCGGAGAGAGTGAGGATTGAGCTGAGTGTCTGACCTGAATCAAGAGGACTTCATTTAATTACTGTCATCTGTTTGTTTTGTATCCTGAAATAGAAACAGGTTTCAATAGCGTACTCTAACCGACCGGGGATGTATGTTTGAAGCCAAAATGTATGGAATAGGACTTGTGCAGACCGTATTCAAGAACCCCAGAAATGAATGTTAATCACAGGTCTACCTCAAATTGTTTTGTTGAAGATTTTCAGTCCCCACAGTAGTCAGGTATAAAGCACATCAGGATGAATGCCCTGCGTTTGGCAGGAGGGCCGTCGTCGTCTGCTTGTGCATACTGTATGTAATTACACTGAGTATACAAAGCATTAAGGACACCTACTCTTTCCATGACATAGACTGACCAGGTGAAAGCTATGATCCCTTATTGATGTCTTATTGAAATCCACTTCAATCAGTGTAGATTACGAGGAGGATACAGGTTAAAGAATGATTTTTAAGCCTTGAGAGAATTGAGACATGGATTGTGTATGTGTGCCATTCAGAGGGTGAATGGGCAAGACAAAAAATATAAGTGCCTTTGAACGTGGTATGGTAGTAGGTGCCATGTCAAGAACTGCAACGCTGCTGGGGTTTTCACATTCAGTTTCCCATGTGTATCAAGAATGGGCCACCACCCAAAGGACATCCAGCCAACTTGACACAACTGTGGGAGGCATTGGAGTCAACATGGGACAGCATCCCTGTGGAATACTTTCGACACTTTTTGTAGAGTCAATGTCCCGACGAATTGAGGCTGTTCTGAGGGCAAAAGGGGGTGAAGCAACTTTAATGTTTGTTATATTCAGTGTATCTCTGCCATCAAGCTTCCCTCAGTGGTGCCCCATGAATAAACCCACGTATGCAAGTGATCCTTATCCCTCTCTGGCTGTGGCTGTGTTGAAACAGGCTTTGGAGTGTGATTTGCCCGTATGTGGACAGTTTGGGCCGGGAGTGTGAAAGAGGCTTTATGTGATAAACTGCCCTGAAATGGTTGTCTGAGCCGCTTCCACAGTAAAACTATTTAAATAAAGCCATATTCATCCCCCGCCTGTCGAGCTCACATATTTCCAGTTCAGTAATGTATTAGAACCATTGATAGCAGGCCACGTTTTGTCAAAAATATTTGTCAGTGAATTTCACCACATGTAAATACCTCCACCAGCCTAAGTTGGCCTTTTGATAGGAACTCCATTCCGAGCATTTAATCGTAGCCAAACCCCATGCGTACTAAAAGGGTGTTTACAAACCGTGTGAAAAATACGACTCCTCTGCTCAACAACATCAATAAAGTGAGCATGTTGGACACCACAAAATAGCACTGTAGCCATTTGTGGAGACACTGCAGGAGGCAGACATGTCTGTTTTTTGAATGGTGTTTTATATTGATCTGAAATCAGAGTTGACTAAACACGGGGGCCTCGGATCAGGTTTAAGGCACCATATTGTGGTACTGTACCTGACAAAAGGACATATGTACATGATCCAATCAATGGGAAAATCAATCAGGGCGGCTGGGAGCACCATTACTGTGTATAGGACTATTTTTGCTCAGTCTGGTGGCCCCTGTGTTTGTTTGGTCCCTGAGCTTGGCGGCCATTGGGGTGTCTTCTCCTGTTGCAGTCGCTCAGCCCTCCACCCAACCAGGCTTTCATCACCCTGTGACTGCGAGCCTGCCTGCCAGTCGGCCCTGTCTGCCTGCCTGAGTGCGCTGTGCAGTGCCGGGGGATTTCTGAGGCTGCCATGGCCTATCAGAGGGAGCAGCAAAGTGAGCGTTCCTGACAAAGTGAATATAGTAATTAGGGCTGATCCGTTGGCACGGCGCCCAACCCCTGGCTGACTGGCGTCTCGCACAGTTAATTATAGCCCTCCTCTTTAACACGACGCAGGGATATTTACCAGCCAGACAGCCAGCCAATGAACCAATGAGAGATGAGAGAGAACCTCAGCCGCCGACGCCTCCTGTTCCCCTCTTTGCCTTCAAACCCTGGCTATTGATTTCAGAGGCGGGCCTGGTAATCCAGCCTGACTGGGGAATTTTGTGGGAGGATGGAAGGAGGACAGGAGGGAGAGGTCTGTCTGACTGTCTCTCCCAGTCTCCCACACACAGCGTGGCAGGGGGACATCTCCTGGATAAGTGCTAACCAGAGTACTGTACTCTGTAGGGCAGCAGTCTGTCTACATCATGTACAATACTCTGTAGGGCAGCAGTCTGTCTGACGCATAGAGTCTGCATCTCAACTATGCTAAATGAATGGGCCGAGTGGGTGAGCGAACGCTAACTGCGTAATACAGAGACCTATACATAAATTAGGAGAATATTATGCCTGTGCGCGTGCTTGTGTGGCTGAGGGTCGTTTGTATGTGTGAGGGGTTCATCAGAGAGCCACGGCGTCAGTGACATACACCAGCACACCAGAGAGTGACCCCTCTTTCTGACCCCTGCCCAACATCAGCCCCCGTCTCTGGTACACTATGTGAAAAGAGGGGCCTCTTCCACCCTTCCTACACGCAGCTGTAAATCTGAATTCCAGCTTCGCTCACAGACCCCAAAAGGAATGGAAAGGGTTCCGATAATATAGTTAATCCCTATGGAACCTCCCCACACAAAGACTCTCCGTTTACCGTCTTTAAGCCCCCAATCATTAGTTATTACCCTGAGCACTGTGCTCACTGAATACAGTTTACTTTTTGTCTTGAATGTCACTTACTGTAACAATATACCCAAATTAATTTCACAATATGTCACAATGCATTGAAAGGTTATGCAAAATGATCTAATCTCAGTTGATTGATTCTGTGCAGACGAGTCGTACTGTATTTCCCATAGACCGGTGATGGGAAGCTGCTCTTAACAGTGCTTAGGGCTCTGACGATTATGAAGTTTGCCATAACGATTAGGCCTAATTCTCATGCAAATGACTAGGGTTATTGTCATAACTGTCATTTTTGTTGAAAAAATGTTTTGAGCTTGTAATGCATCTTTGAAAATTAGCTACAGCATACCCATAGTGCCTTCAGAAAGTATTCACACCATTTGACTTTTCCAAATGTTGTTGTGTTACAGCCCGAATTTAAAATGGATTCAATTGAGATTTGGTGTAACTGGCCTACACACAATACCCCATAATTTCAAAGTGTAATTATGCTTTTAATTTGTTTTACAAATTAATAAATTAAAAGCTGAAATGTTTTGAGTTAATAAGTATTCAACCCCTTTGTTGTGGCAAGCTTAAATAAGTCCAGCAGTAACAAATATGCTTAGAATGTCACATAAGTTGCATGGATTCACTCTGTGTGCAATAATAGTGTTTAACATGATTTTTGAATGACTACTTCATCTATATACCCCACACATATACAGTACCAGTCAAAAGTTTGGACACACCTACTCATTCAAGTGTTTATTTTTACTATTTTCTACATTGTAGAATAATAGTGAAGACATCAAAACTTTGAAATAACACATACGGAATCATGTAGTAACCAAAAAAGTGTTAAATTAAAATATGTTTTACGTTTGAGATTCTTCAAAGTAGCCACCCTTTGCCTTTGACAGCTTTGCACACTCTTGGCGTTCTCTCAAACAGCTTCACCTGGAATGCTTTTCCAACAGTCTTGAAGGAGTTCCCACAAATGCTGAGTACTTGTTGGCTGCTTTTCCTTCACTCTGCGGTCCAACTCATCCCAAACCATCTCAATTTGGTTGAGGTTGGGGGATTGTGGAGGCCAGGTCATCTGATGCAGCGCTCCATAAATCTCCTTCTTGGTTAAATAGCCCTTACACAGCCTGGAGGTGTGTTGGGTCATTGTCCTGTTGAAAAACAAATGATCGTCCCACTAAGCTCAAACCAGATGGGATGGCGTATCGCTGCAGAATGCTGTGGTAGCCATGCTGGTTAAGTGTGCCTTGAATTCTAAATAAATCACAGACAGTGTCACCAGCAAAGCACCTGCACCCCCCCACCACATATTCGTGAGATCATCCGTTCACCTACTCTGCATCTCACAAATACATGGCGGTTGGAACGAAAAATCACAAATTCGGGCTCACCAGACCAAAGGACAGATTTCCACTGGTCTAATGTCCATTGCTCGTGTTTCTTGGCCCAATAAAGTCTCTTCTAATTGGTGTCCTTTAGTAGTGGTTTCTATGCAGCAATTCGACCATGAAGGACTAATTCACGCAGTCTCCTCTGAACAGTTGATGTTGAGATGTGTCTGTTACTTGAACTCTGAAGCATTTATTTGGGCTGCAATTTCTGAGGTTGGCAAATCTAATGAACTTATCCTCTGCAGCAGAGGTAACTCTGGGTCTTCCTTTCCTGTGGCGGTCCTCATGAGAGCCAGTTCCATCATAGCGCTTGGTTTTTGCGACTGCACTTGAAGAAACTTTCAAAGTTCTTTACATTTTCCGGTTTGACTTATATTCATGTCTTAAAGTAATGATGGACTGTCATTTCTATTTGCTTATTTTAGCTGTTCTTGCCATAATATGGACTTGGTCTTTTACCAAATAGGGCTATTTTCTGTATACCACCCCTACCTTGTCCCAACACAACTGATTGGGCCAAACGCATTAAGAATGAAAGAAATTCTACAAATTAACTTTTAACCATGCACATCTGTTAATTGAAATGCATTCCAGTTGACTACCTCATGAAGCTGTTTGAGGGAATGCCAAGAGTGTGAAAAACTATCATCAAGGCAAAGGGTGGCTACTTAGAGAAGAATTTCAAATATAAAATATATTTGTTTAACACTTTTTTGGTTACTACATGATTCACTATGTGTTATTTCATAGGTTTGATATCTTCACTATTATTCTATAATGTAGAAAATCGTTTTAAAAATAAATAAAGAATACCCCTTGAATGAGTAGGTGTGTCCAAACTTTTGACTGGTACTGTAATCATTTTTTATTATTTATTTCACCTTTATTTAACCAGGTAGGCTTGTTGAGAACAAGTTCTCATTTGCAACTGCGACCTGGCCAAGATAAAGCAAAGCTGTTCGACACATACAACAACACAGAGATAAACATGGAATAAACAAACACAATCAATAATACAGTAGAAAAATCTAAATACAGCATGTGCAAATGAGGTAGGATAAGAGAGGTAAGGCAATAAATAGGCCATGGTGGCGAAGTAATTACAATAAAGAAATTAAACACTGGAATAGTAGGATGTGCAGAAGATGAATGTGCAAGTAGAGATACTGGGGTGCAAAGGAGCAAGATAAATAAATACAGTATGGGATGAGGTAGATTGGATGGGCTATTTACAGATGAGCTATGTGCAGTGATCTGTGAGCTGCTCTGACAGCTGGTGCTTAAAGCTAGTGAGGGAGGTAAGAGTCTCCAGCTTCAGAGATTTTTGCAGTTCGTTCCAGTAATTGGCAGCAGAGAACTGGAAGGAGAGGCGGCCAAAGGAAGAATTGGCTTTGGGGGTGACCAGTGAGATATACCTGCTGGAGCGCGAGCTACGTGTTGGTGCTGCTATGGTGACCAGTGAGCTGAGATAAGGCGGGGCTTTACCTAGCAGAGACTTGTAGATGACCTGGAGCCAGTGGGTTTGGCGACGAGTATGAAGCGAGGGCCAGCCAAAGAGAGCATACAGGTCGCAGTGGTGGGTAGTATATGGGGCTTTGGTGACAAAACGGATGGCACTGTGATAGACTGCAATAAATTTGTTGAGTAGAGTGTTGGAAGCTATTTTGTAAATGACATCGCCGAAGTCGAGGATCAGTAGGATGGTCAGTTTTACGAGGGGATGTTTGGCAGCATGAGTGAAGGATGCTTTGTTGCGAAATAGGAAGCCAATTCTAGATTTAATTTTGATTTGGAGATGTTTAATGTGAGTCTGGAAGGAGAGTTTACAGTCTAACCAGACACCTAGGTATTTGTAGTTGTCCACATATTCTAAGTCAGAACCGTCTAGAGTAGTGATGCTGGACGGGCGGGCAGGTGCGGGCAGCGATTGGTTGAAGAGCATGCATTTAGTTTTACTTGCATTTTAGAGCAGTTGGAGGCCACGGAAGTAGAGTTGTATAGCATTGAAGCTCATCTGGAGGTTAGTTAACACAATGTCCAAAGAAGGGCCAGAGGTATACAGAATGGTGTCGTCTGCGTAGAGGTGGATCAAAGAATCACCGGCAGCGAGAGCGACATCATTGATGTATACAGAGAAGAGAGTCGGCCCGAGAATTGAACCTTGTGGCACCCCCATAGACTGTCTGAGGTCCGGACAACAGGCCCTCCGATTTGACATACTGAACTCTATCGGAGAAGTAGTTGGTAAACCAGGCGAGGCAGTCACTTGAGAAACCAAGGCTGTTGAGTCTGCCAATAAGAATGTTGTGATTGACAGAGTCGAAAGCCTTAGCCAGGTCGATGAATACGGCTGCACAGTAATGTCTCTTATCGATGGCGGTTATGATATCGTTTAGGACCTTGAGCGTGGCTGAGGTGCACCCATGACCAGCTCTGAAACCAGATTGCATAGCGGAGAAGGTACGGTGRGATTCRAAATGGTCRGTAATCTGTTTGTTAACTTGGCTTTCAAAGACCTTAGAAAGGCAGGGTAGAATAGATATAGGTCTGTAGCAGTTTGGGTCTAGAGTGTCTCCCCCTCTGAAGAGGGGTTGCAACAATTTCAGTTGATCATTTTAGAAAGAGAGGGTCCAGATTGTCTAGCCCGGCTGATTTGTAGGGGTCCAGATTTTGCAGCTCTTTCAGAACATCAGCTATCTGGATTTGGGTGAAGGAAAAGTGGGGGAGGTTTGGGCGAGTTGCTGTGGGGAGCGCAGGGCTGTTGACCAGGGTAGGGGTAGCCAGGTGGAAAGCATGGCCAGCCGTAGAGAAATGCTTATTGAAATTCTCAATCATTGTGGATTTATCGGTGGTAACAGTGTTTCCTAGCCTCAGAGCAGTGGGCAGCTGGGAGGAGGTGTTCTTATTCTCCATGGACTTTACAGTGTCCCAGAACTTTTTTGAGTTTGTGCTTCAGGATGCAAATTTCTCCTTGAAAAAGCTAGCCTTAGCTTTCCTATCTTTCCTAACTAATCATCTGTAAGTCAGTCTAATCATCAGTCGAGCAGTGAATTTCCAACAGATTCAACCACAAAACCAGGCAGGTTTTCCAATGCCTCGCAAAGAAGGGCACCTATTGGTAGATGGGGAAAAATAAAAAAGCAAACATTGAATATCCCTTTGAGCATGGTGAAGTTATTAATGATACTTTGGATGGTGCATCAATAGACCCAGTCACTACAATGATACAGGTGTCCTTCCTAATTCAGTTGCCGGAAAGGGAAAGGGGGATAACTAGTGACTTCGACTGAGATGTCTTCCGCATGAAGGAAACCGCTCAGAGATTTCACCACGTGACCAATGTTGAATTTAAAACAGTTGGAGTTTAATTGCTGTGATTGGAGAAAACGCTTTCCAAGTGTCTGCTTTCCAACAGACACTTGGAGACATTATCCTTTCAGTTTCAGCAGGACAATAACTTAAAACACAAGGCCAAATATACACTGGAGTTGCTTACCTAGATGATATTGAATGTTCCTGAGTGGCCTAGGTAGTTTTTTTTTATACATAAATTGGCTTGAAAATTCATGGCAAGACTGGAAAATGTCTTTCTAGCAATGGATTTTTTTTTAAGTGCAAATATTGTACAATCCTGTTGTGCAAAGCTCTTAGACTTTCGCTGCCAAAGGTAATTCTAACGTGTTTTGACTCAGGTGTTTGAATACTTCTATAAATGAGAAATGTCTAATTTGCAAAACTCTTAAAACAATTTAATCAATTTTGAATTCTACATGTAACTGATCAAAATGTGCAATAAGTCATGAGGTATGAATACTTTCTGAAGGCACTGTAATACAATATAGGACAGCTTTGAATACAACACAGCTTTGGTGACACCCCAGTCTCAAAAAATGTATTACTATATCTACTTGAAAATAAAGTTTACCCCCTCCTAAAATGAATTTATTACTATTATTGTGCCAGCCCTAGCAGTGATAGGTTTAGAGCCCTTTGCCCCCAGAGGTGTGGAGCACAGAGCCAGCTGGGGGAGTCAGTGAGTCGCAGGTCAGTCTATGGTGTTTCCCACAGCACTTCCTTCATCTGTCTATCAGGTCCGGCCATTTTGGGCCTCGTGCGCCAAGTGCATGCCTCAGTGTGCCTCCATACCTGATGGTGCCTCACAGCTGGAACGTTGACCCTAAAAACCCTCTGGAGGGGAAAGAAAACTGGTGGAACATGTGGAATGCTGATGCATTTTCCATCTCAAATGCCCCAACTCATGTATTTTTTTTCTCTCCCTCTCTTTTTTTTAAGCTCACTTGTTTAATGCACTGGTACATTGCATATCTGCCTAAAGGATTTGGTCCATCTGGTCAGCTAATGCTGGGGTTGATGGAAGAGTGGAACTGACAAGAGTTGAGCGTGTGCCATTTCCTCTTCCGCTGGGACTGTGTGATTGCTTTCCACAGACTCTCTGGGACAGAAAGAGGTGCGGTTCTTGGGTTTGGAGAACCGTGGGGAGACTGATGGGCATGGGGGCATCCCTCACTGCGGCTATGACAGCATTCAGTACCAGACACCGGATGGCAGCCCAGTCATCATGCCATTCTGCTGCAGGACAGGGCTAAATGAAGGTTCTCTCCATTTTGATCCCTATGAAAGCACCCATTTTGGCTCCAAATCGCCTTGGTGGTATTGCCCATTGTCATGTACTCTGAAGGCAGTCAATCAACAATAAGAGTAATCATTGTTAGACGTGAGGCTGGTCTTCGAGTGCTCTTGTTACAAACTAAGGTGTAAGGCCTCTTATTCTAGAAGCTACAGGTACAAATGTGTCATTACTAGCATCTCAAATGACAATCTAGCTTCCATTCAACACATTTTAGTTTAATTGGTTTCCCTCTACATAAAACAGATTATTGTTGTTGTATTCCAATGTCTTACTGGCTGTTTACACTTTACAAACGGCACTCACCTAGCCATGCTAGCTTCGCCCTCATGTGGGTGCTAACTAGCAAGCAAGCAAGGTAGTGCTATGTATCAACAGCCATTGTCAGCCAATCCAGTAGGGGTTGGAAGCTATGGTGAGCTTCAATTTGTCACTCGTGTCGCGATATCGCGGAGGATTTGAATAAAGTTAAATTTTCCCCAACTTCGCTCAACAGTACCTCCCCCGTCCACTCCACTTCTTTCGCTTTCCTTCCTTTGAAAGTGTATGGCTTCAGATGTTTCACTGCGTGATACAGCTTCCTAGTGTAAATGCAGAGTTACGAGTGCACAGCCCAGACACATGGCATTTCCCTCCATTCATATACAAGAAAGGTTGGTATTACCTGAAAACCTTGCTGTAACCTCTTGGTGCCCCTGCGTAAATACAAAATGCACCCACTGACTGACAATAACACGGTGGCACCCACTTTAAATGAAAGCCCCTCAGCACCACACTAGATGCTAGCTGGCCTTCCGGTCTACACTGACCGATGGGGGTGACAAGGGAGCTTTGAATCCAAATGAAGAGGGGGCCAGAGTAGTCTCCAGATCAGGCGATTAGAGTAGGAATTGGATAGGGTCCCGCTAGGCTCTGGCTAGCCCCTCAGTACGGGGGAATGATTACATAGTGACTGGGATTAGGCCTCTCCCTCTGGAATGCAGCTGCACTCCTCTGCCCCCCCTATAACCAGCATGCCGAGGAGGCCTGGCCATCCGTCTTCCTGTGTCTCCCCTCCTCATTCCAGCAGATAAGATTCCACTAATGCAGCTGGGTCCTGGTCAGTATGGGATGAAGCAGCTCATAATATTCTGAAGCACACACACACACACGCCTGTATGCACACACGCAGTTTGCACCCGTATACACGCGCGCACAATTGCTGTCCTCAATATTTGCTTTTGTGATCAAAATTGACCATTAGTTTTGAGGTGAGATTTGTTTGTTTTGCCTTTGAGAGCCATGTTTTTGTGTGTCTGTACATGTATGTTGTTCACTGGATGTTTTACCTTGAATGAATGTGTAGGCCTACAGCTGTTCGTTGCTGATTTTAATATTAAGCTCGGAACAATTCACATATACACAGAGTGTACACAACATTAGGAACACCTGTTCTTTCCATGACATAGACTAACCAGGTGAATTCAGGTAAAAGCTATGATCCCTTACTGATGTCACTTGTTAAATCCACTTCAATCAGTGTAGATGAAGGGGAGGAGACCGGTTAAAGAAGTTTTTTTAAGCCTGGGGACAACTGAGACATGGATTGTGTTTGTGTGCCATTCAGAGGGTGAATGGGCAAGACAAAATATTTAAGTGCATTACATTTTAACAGGGTATGGTAGTAGGTGCCAGGCGCACCGGTTTGAGTGTGTCAAGAACTACAACACTTTTCACTCTGAACAGTTTCCTGTGTGTATCAAGAATGGTCCACCACCCAAAGGACATCCAGCCAACTTATGACAACCGTGGGAAGCATTGGAGTCAACATGGGTCAGCATCCCTGTGGAACGCTTTCGACGTCTTGTAGAGTCCATGCCCCGCCGAATTGAGGCTGTTCTGAGGGCAAAAGAGGGTGCAACTCAATATTAGGAAGGTGTTCCAAATGTTTTATACACTTAGCGTCTACATTGCACCCAAGACATTTATCCATATTTGTGGGTGTGAAAAAGAAGGAACCCCTTGGGAGAGTCTGAGAGAGATGGTCTTTTTCCAAATATGCCATTTTACGTTAATCCAAAGCTATAATGAATATTTTTTGTTTTGCGTTTGATTATGACTATGCATGTCTAATAATGTCTGTCTCATTGTATGTCTGCTTGTGTATGTGTGTTGCAAAGCCTGGGTCTTGTGTGTGTGCGCATATGTGTGTACAGGCACCCCCCCTCCTCTCTGCGCGTCATCTCCCTCTTTGGGTGGTCGAGGAGTGGGAGCCCGGAGATCTGGTTTCAAGGCGGGCTGGAGGGAGGCTGGCTTCTGTCACTCAGAGGAGGCCCAGAGCTCTGTCATGGTCGTCCCCCCTCTACACACACGCACTACAGACCCACAAACTACACACCCCCTGTGTTACCGCTGCGCTCCCCCAGCCCAGGTTTTATATTTACACAGGCTCCTCTTACAGCCAGTCAACAGTGTGCTTGCCTTTCCTGTGCTTTTCATCACCAGTCCCCCGCTGGCCCCCATATGTCCCCACTCACTGACAACGACAGCCAGCCCCCCTCTTTGTCTGTGTGTTTTGCTATCCTTTTTATTTTTCGTTCTGTTTTTGTTCTCTCTCTTTCTCACAACAGCAGCTCCCCTTTCTCTTTCTGTCTATTCCTTTCTCTTTCAATCTGTCTGTATTGCTCTTTTTATCTTCTTCTATCTTCCTCTCCTCCATGCTCCAGTCAGTCACTCAGCGGTTAGCATTAGGTGTACAGGTGCAGTCTGGCCCTAATGCCCCCCACCCTGGTGTTACAGGGAGCTGCTGCGATTGCAGTGTACCCACTAAACCCATGTCTCATTTAAATAATTCCTTTAAAGGCCCAGTGCTATCAAAAATTAGATTTTTCTGTTTCTTTATATATATTTCCACACTGAGATTGGAATAATACTGGTAAATTATGATACCTTTTTAGTGTAAGAGCCGTTTGAAAAGAGCGCCTGAAATTTCAGCCTGGCTGTACTAATCAGTGAGTCAAAAATGTGATTTTCTGTGTTTTATATACATTTCCACACTGAGATTGGAATAATACTGGGAATTGGGAAAATTATGATAATGTTTAAAGTTTTATTAGTCTTATGTACAGAATACACATGGTATACACCGTCCAATGAAATGCTTACTTGCGGGTTCATTTTTGACAATGCAACAACAATAAGAAATAATAAAAGATAAGAATACAAACACAAAGTAAATGGCTCAGTAGAATAGAATAAACCTTTTATCAGTATAGTACAGGAAGGCACAATTTATAGTCCAATATTTACATGTGTTTTGGGGAAGGGGGGATTGGGGGGCAAGTATTTAAAATGTGCGGTATTTAGCAATCATAATATGAGTCTGGTAGCAGCAGTTGTGTGTGTGGCATGAATGTGTGTGAGTGCATGTTTGCTGAAGTGCAGAGAATCAGAACAGGTGGTCAGTCCAGTTCAAGTGTTCAGCAGTCTGATAGCTTGTAGATAGACAGTCCTAGAAAATCTCTTGCTTGAGAAATTGCTCTTTGCTAAGAAGCTATTTTTATTTTCCATTGTATTTTGCTCAGACGGTATGGCTGGGCTCTGTTTGGTACATTTTATAAATATACAGAAGAGGTACATAAATCCTTCTGTCTCCCCTGAATGAAATGTGTGCGTCAAAGAGTTCAAGGTTGCAGCGATTATTACAGTGCTAAATGCAGTGTCTGTTGGGAAGCCTTTTCAGAACCCATTAGCATGAAACACAGGCAGTTAAACGGCCCCTCAGGTGGGCCACCCGAAAAGTCACAAGTGCTCTACCTCGGAGGAGAGAATGTGTAAAATCCTGCTGGTACTTTCTCAAAGTCACTGTGAACTTCAGACTGTTGGACTTTTCGAAAACCCATCCCTCCTTCTGAAGGACACAAGTGGTTAGCAGTTAAAATCAAACACTGCTTATATATATCTTTTTTTAAAGGTATCATCCTCCATTTTGTTTGGATAGAGATTGTTTTTCTGCTAAAATAGCACTAGCTAGCTATCTTGGTCCACTGTGTAAGCACATTTGGAAACCACAATGCAGCTGGATGCTTTGAGGTGATTTAAAATCCAGACTTAACCAGTTACCTCAGCAAGAACAAGACACTTCACAGAAGACTGGGTCAGTTTAGACTACAGGGGTGTTGTGGTAGGTGTGTGTGTGTGTGTGTCCGTGCGTCTCGGGCGGATTGGCCATCTGGCAATTCTGGAAAATGCTATTTTTTTTGTGGGTGGGCTGGTCGAAATTGAGACAGACAAAAATATTTTTGGCCTCACTCAAAAGTCAGGGCCCTCCGTAAGGCTCACAAAATCATTTTAGACCCAAGCCAACCCCTGTACCTGGACTTTGAACTACTCCCCTCTGGGCACAGGTATAGGGCACCCCTCAGCAGGAAAAACACAACTAGACAATCATTTGTGCCAGGTGTGATATCCCTCCTAAATAGCTCGGGCTGATGTTCCTATCGAATCAGTAAGGCCAGCAGGCAAGTCTTTTTTTAAATGTTTTATTTCTTTATTTATTATAATTATAATATTTTTTTTAATGATTGGTATGTAACTGTTATGAAAGTTGTATTGTCAATTTTGTTTTGTATTTAAAAGCCACTTTAAATGTGTACATGACACTGCAACAAAATTTCCCCATGGGGACAATAAAGTCAGTAGGTAAGTAAGTCCTATTTTTTTTTAGGTGGCTAAAACCATGTGGTCAAACAGTAAAGTGCATTATCCTCACGACTCCTGTAAGGAAAGTGTCTTCCCTGTCTCTGTGCCCTCGCTGGGCCTGCCGCTGCAATAAGCGAGCCACTCTTCTCTCCCCCCATGCACTCGAGAGAAAAATGTATTCTGATCATATAGCATTTCAAAATGCAATTTTGGGAAAAACACTGCTTTGGAAGCTTTGTCCCCTTGTCCCTGTTGAAGAGAGGATGGTCTCAGCTTTCTGTAGGTATAATTTGTATTTCTCGCTCAATTGTTCATATTCAGCTCAATAGCAACTATTCTACAAACAATATATTTGATATGGCTTTGAGATATGGAGGGGGGGGGGGGGGGGGTGCTACTCAATATTAAAAATGTGTTCCTAATGTTTGGTATACTCTGTGTCTTTAGAGTTAGCAATCTAGTTGTGAGTGTCCACTTCCTCAAGTGTTTTACCCTAAATGAATTTGCCTGTGATAATAGATTGTTGACGTAAAGATGTATGTAATTTATCTTTATTGTCCTATTTGGACAGTAAAATAGCAGGTATAGTCTAATTGTCAACCGACAATTCATGACATAAACTGGATTAGGTTGCACATCAACATATATTGAATCATGCATTCCTGCTTGGACATGTTATATGAAACAACTTTTTTAAATACCTCAGTAGTCTATTTATTATATTTCTTAAAGGCACAGTGCAGTCAAAACCATCCTTTTCCTGTGTTTTATATATACATATCCACACTATGAGGTTGTAATAATACTGTGAAATTGTTAAAATTATGATAATGCCTTTTTAGTGTAAGAGCTGTTTGGTGGGAGGGAGTTCCAAATATCTCTGCCAATAACAGCACATTTTCATTTCCCCACTCAAACCCCTCCTAGACAGTCCTAGCAAAATTGTTGCTTGAAAAATTGCTCTTTGCTAAGAAGCTATTCTTGTTTATTTTTGACGATGTCAATTGAAACCAATCACATTAAGGTATTTAATTGTTACCCAGAAAGGATTTGATATTGAGATAAAAACCGCTGCATTGGACCTTTTTTAATAAAGCATTATGAATTACTTTATAAGATGATTACTCGTGATTTGGGTCCGACCAAATCATGGACTGGTGCCACCAACTGTTAGTGGCAAGGGAAACATGTTAGTCTGGAGCCCTGTAACAGTAATTAACACTTAAGGGTAGGTGTTGATTCAGGGGAACGCATATGTGACTCACCACCTGGATTCGGTCTTATGTAGCAAAATTTGAAATTGTGTTTTTTATATTGGATAAAAGTAGAGACTCAGAGCTACAAAATTGTATGTCATATACTGCATTTGTGAGGAACAATGGGAAAGTTATTCTGCTTTGAAAGTTGATAAACTTTAAAAATGGCCTTTGAATGTTTTGGTATCTAGTGAAGAGCACTTCCTTGTCTAAATTCATTCAGCATCATTTACACCCTCTTAAGCTTTAGCCCCACCCATCTAGTTTCGCCTCAGATCGTTCAGAGCGCACACTTGACCCTCTGGCCAATGATTTGTTTACCTCTGGATAACATGAAAACAGCCTAACCAGCACTGCTGTCAAAAAATTTTGCCGACGTTAACTGACACCGGGTGTTGTACACTTTAGCTTAAGACATGTAAACAATGAACCTAGCTAGGTAAGCAATGTGTCAGGTCACGTAACGTTAGCTAATGAGCCAGCCAGCTAACGTTAGCTAATTAAACAACAACGAACATAGTTCCAAATCATGTCATGACTACCCTGCATGAATCTGCTGGGAGCTAACCAACCAGGTTCAATGTTAGCTAGCTAACATTAGGCTCTAACTAGCCAAGCAAATTGCTCTGGGATATGAATAATATCATACTCTTAACATTAGCTAGGGAGCCAGCCAGCTAACGTTAGCTAGCTAGCTAACAGTACATTTTAGCTTTAAATGAAACCACTTTCTGTCAAAACTATAAATGTGTAATATCTAAAAATGTAGCTAGCTAACACTAGACTATTTTACCCGTATACATCATCATGCATGATGGACGCGTCTCCCTGTCACGGATGCCATGCCCCGGTTACCCTTAGTTTGAAGATGTAATCCGGAGACAGGTATCCATCTTTTTAGCTATCATACTCTAATTCCACTGATTTTCAAAACTCAATCTTCCAGAAAGTGGAGAGCAACACTTATGCAGCTCCACTACACAATACATTTTTTTTTTTAAAGCTGCGTACGACAGGATTACCAACACAGACTGACCAGCTCAAATAGACAGAATCATTATTTTTGGCAGACCAATCCGAACTCCTCTCTCGACATGTCCAGCCCACTCATTATCTCAGCCAATCATGGCTAGTGGGAAGGTTGCTGGCTTTTTCTGTGGCTTAACCAACTAGGCTCGTAATTGAACAATTGTATTCTTATTTACAGATGGCATACAATTTTTATTAAGGCACATTAAAGTTCACATGTTCCAGAAGACATTTCTGCCCAAAAACGCATTTCGATTTTTTCTCAATCGTTAAAATGTCTCTCTTGTGAAGTCGTGACTTGCGACATACGCCTAGTTTCCTGAAACAGGTCACATATGACAGGCACTAATTTGCAATATGTAGCCTAAGTCATTAGCTTGGCTTTTATAACATATAAGACAGGCCGACAGACAGAGAACAAGAAGACGCACTGAGTGACAGCAGAGAAGATGCTGAGACCGATAGACAGAACAACAGGGAGGCAAACAAACGGCTAGAGCAGAGTCACAGTTGTAGTGGTTGTATTTCCAGTGGTGTTTTTACATATTGTATTTGTTTTAAACATGATCTGATTAAAAAAGAGGAGGTGGGCCGTGTCTCGCCAGTCACTGGTACAGAAATAGTTAAACACACTGTACTGTACTGCCAATGCTACTGTATGTGTCAGCACGACTGGGTGTAAGTGCAGGGATTGGGTGGGTATGGCTGGTGGCCCGCCGTGGGGGTGGGGGAGGAGTTGGCGGTGCGTGCAGTGATGTGGTGTGGACAAAATGCCACTGCCGAATTCTTGTCCCAGTACGTCCCTGGTGCATCAAATCTTATTGGTCACATACACATGGTTAGCAGATGTTATTGCGAGTGTA
Source organism: Salvelinus sp. IW2-2015 (assembly GCF_002910315.2). Taxonomy (NCBI): domain Eukaryota; kingdom Metazoa; phylum Chordata; class Actinopteri; order Salmoniformes; family Salmonidae; genus Salvelinus; species Salvelinus sp. IW2-2015. The sequence continues at coordinate 38,564,439 of NC_036860.1, read as the reverse complement.
GCGAAATGCTTGTGCTTCTAGTTCCGACAGTGCAGCAATATCTAACAGTAATATCTAACAATTCCACAACAAATACCTAATACACACAAATCTAAGTAAAGGAATGGAATAAGAATATATACATATCATATAAATATGAGCAATGACAGAGCGGCATAGGCTAAGATGTAATAGATAGTATAGAATACAGTATATACATATGAGATGAGTAATGCAAGATGTGGAAACATTATTAAAGTGACTAGTGTTCCATTTATTAAAGTGGCCAATGATTTCAAGTCTGTATTTAGGCAGCAGCCTCGCTGTGCTAATGATGGCTATTTAACAGTCTGATGGCCTTGAGATATAAGCTGTTTTTCAGTCTTTCTGTCCCAGCTTTGATGCACCTGTACTGACCTCGCCTTCTGGATGGTAGCGGGGTGAAAAGGCAGTGGCTCGGGTGGTTGTTGTCCTTGATGATCGTTTTGGCCTTCCTGTGACATCTTATATGAGTGTGTGGTTTAGGTAAATGTGTGTTTTACTCCTCGCACATTCTGCGTCGATAAATGGCAATAAGTAGCAGGCCGTCCAGCAATGACACCCATTGGCCACCATCCAGCCCCCACTCACCCCCACCTCCCTCTATATCCCAAAACCATGGTGTTATGTGCCACCCTCCCTTCCTCTGAGGTGGCATGGCCACAGGTTATTAGCAAGTAACAGCACTGTATTTTTAGCCAGCCAGAAACGCATGACTCAATGCGATCACTGTTTTCTTGTGGCTGTAATGGAATTGAGTTTTTTGCAGAATACAGTAACTCTATTATTATGAATGATAATATTGTTTCTCGCTGTGGGAAAAGGTGTAGTAGCTACATTTTCCACCGAACCGCCACTATGATTATCCACCTGCCGCAGGTTTGTTTGGGTAGGGGTGCGAGGCGTTTGGCACCAATACTGATATTAAAAAAATAAAAATTTGAGCTTGAACAAAATGGCTGCCAATCATTGATGTGTAGGGTTGGGTATTTGAAATGATTTCACTATTCAAATAATATGATGTATATTATAATATTGTATACTGAACAAAAATATAAATGCAACATGTAAAGTGTTGGTCTCGAGCTGAAATAAATTATCTATACGCACATAAAGCTTATTTCTCTCAAATCTTATGCACCAATTTGTTTACATCCCTGTTAGTGAGGATTTCTCCTTTGCCAAGATAATCCATCCACCTGACAGGTGTGGCATATCAAGAAGCTGATTAAACGGCATGGTCATTACACTGGTGCACCTTGTGTTGGGGACAAAAGGCCACTCTAAAATATGTACAACACAATGCCACAGATGTCTCAAGTTTTGAGGGAACGTGCAATTGGCATGCTGACTGCAGGAATGTCCATGTTCATTTCTCTACCATAAGCCGCCGCCAACGTCGTTTTAGAGAATTTGGCAGTACGTCCAACCGGCCTCACAACCCCAGACCATGTGTATGGCGTCGTGTGGGTGAGTGCTTTGCTAATGTCAACGTTGTGAACAGAGTGCCCCATGGTGGGGTTATGGTATGGGCAGGCATAAGCTATAGGGCCTAATGAACATATTACAATTGACTGATTTCCTCATGTCGGCCAATTGTGGAGGGAGGGAGAAAGAGAGAGAGCGCGAGACAGTAGCCAATCTGACTCACACAAGTTAGACAAACTAGGTTAGCTATCATCTCATCTGATAGTGTCTGTCTTCACTGTATCACATTGATGAAAAGAAGCTAGCTAGCTACACTAACCAGGTAAGTTAGTTAAGTTGGGTGTACACTTGGGCTGTCCTCGACCCCCAAAGAATCCTGGTCTATGGAAAGTCGTCTGTTCTTTCGACCAATCGTTTGACGTGTATTTTTCCATATAGACCATCACAAAGCCCTCACTTCAATCCTATAAAAAATGTGTGGGCAGAACTGAAAAAGCGTGTGCGAGCAAGGAGGCCTACAATCCTGACTCAGTTACACCAGCTCTGTCAGGAGGAATGGGCCAAAATTCACCCAACTTATTGTGGGAAGCATGTGGAAGGCTACCCAAAACGTTTGACCCAAGTTAAACAATTTAAAGGCAATGCTACCAAATACTAATTGAATGTATGTAAACTTCTGACCCACTGTGAATGTGATGAAAGAAATAAAAGCTAAAATAAATCATTCTCTCTACTATTATTCTGACATTTCACATTCTTAAAATAAAGTGGTGATCCTAATTGACCTAAAACAGGGAATTTGTACTAGGATTAAATGTCAGGATTTGTGAAAAACTGAGTTTAAATGTATTTGGCTAAGGTGTATGTAACTTCTAACTTTGACTGTATATATATATATATATATGATAGGCTTTAGAAGATTATTGCCTCTGCGTTTTCATGGTTGGATTTTGCCTATAAGCTACTTTAAAGACATGCCTCATAATATGAAAAACAACATTCAGGTTTCAAACAATTATGTATGTTTTGAAAATGCACACTGCCTCCAACTCACATTGTAAAGTTGTGGGTGACGCACTGATAGCCTGTTGAATGGTGAATGGGAGGCACGCTTAAATTACCAGTTGAATATAAATAGTTGCTCTTTTTAATCGCGCACCAAAACAGTTTTTAACAGATGATTGCATTTAGAATTGTTGAACAATGAATGGGCTTAAAGAAGCACGTTTTACTCCAGCAGCAACCAGCTGAGGAGCTGCAGGAGAAATCCAGGTCGAAATAGGCTTTGCGCGTGTGAGATAGTTCTGTTGGATAAATAAGATACGTAATGACTAACGAAAATTCACACAGGCCAATTTAATTAAAATAAATTATGAAAATGAACCTATAGATCAATAAGCGTAAGCAAATGCAGGCAATTAACCGGCTAACGGAAACCCTGGTGTGTGTGGTGGTGTGGGGGGGGGGTTGCCAGCACTGCCCGGCCTGGCCAAGCCTCCTCCATTTCTCATTACTGTGCTGATGAGTCAGTGTCTGTGAATGCAACCATCCGTAGAGGCGAAGAGTGACGTTAATGTGTTTACTCTGTTTGTTCTGCGCCTTTACAGGGCGCCGCCGTGACCCTCTAATGGAGTCCAGGGCTCCAGTCCCGGTCTTGGCCCCTTCCCACTTATTAAGTCTCTCTCACAGCGGTGACATTGGGGTGAAGGGAGTCTCTCCTATCTCTCTCTCTCTCTCTCACTGTGTCTTGCCCAATTTAGAGGAATCCTCTCAGACATTTTTTGAGAGGTCTCCGGATTTTCACGACACCCCTCTGACCACTTACTTTGGCGATAAATAAAGAATACACTTTGTGGGGGAAAGTGCAGTCGGTGCAGGAACGGCACCCAGCGGTTCTCACTGGCTCATCTATTAGGCAGGTCTCAAGGTGCAGCAACGCTCCAGAGTTACTGGTAAACTTGGGTAGAGAGGGAGGAGTGGGGGATTGAAACACACACACTCTCTTTCTCTCCAAAGACACACACAAGGTCAGACCCCTATGCCAAGAATAAGCCCTGGCTGCGGCTGCCCCCCCCCCCCTGACCTTAAGAGTGCATAAATGTAACCTTGGTTGAAAGGGCTTGGCAACAAATTGGCTAATTTCTGGTTTCCCAGGGACTCATATGAAGCCCTCTGTAAGTCAAACCCCCCCAAAGACGTGAGTCAGGAGCTCTCTGAGGTGAAGGTGAAAGATTTACTGAAAAGTTTTCCACTAGCAATGGGCCTTTTTATGGCTTTGATGGTTTGAAAATACCAGTAGCGAACCGCCAATTTGTCCTATTGGTCTTAAAATCTATTTTTTTGCTGCTAGTTACCATGGAGGGAAAAGTTATTGCTTGACTATTACTTCACTATTTACTTACCGACTGAAGCGATATAGACTTTCTTACCAAGCAGATTACTTTCACAGCCAATGTCTACCAGGGAGTCTTTTTTCCTCGGTTAACGTTTGACATTCATGCATATAATTGCCCCCAGAGAGGCCTGCCAAGAAAAATAAAAACATTGATTGAAAAATTTGTGCTCTGCTGCTGACGTCGGAGGAGGCTTATTCCAATAACTGGATAGGACTTTGGGCGATTTTGGTTTCCGTTGCCCAACAACTGCCATTGTCAATTAAACATTAAGCGGGTTGCGTGTGTGTTTCCCTCCCCTCTGTACCCACCGGTTGCTAGGACCCAGGCGACAGTGAAGAAGCCGTCTGTCGTGCTGCCTGCCGGCAATGCCCCAGTGCTTGTTACTGATTTTGAAATTATGAATAGCTAATGGATCAAATTGATGTTATATTTTGAGCGCTGGCTGTAATTTGCCCTCTGAGAATGACGATACGGAGAAACAGATGGTTTTTCCGCGGTAACAAATTGCAGTGTATATATAGTCTTGGCATTGGGCTGACTTCACCTTCACTGGTGGTTGGGGATCCTGCAGCGAGCCGGGGCCCTGCTGCTCGCTCGCTTGTGTGTATTTGTGTGTGTGTGTGTGTGTGTGGATGGTTTGTGCTGGCAGATAGAGGCGCACTGTTCACCCTGTTGAGGAAGTAGGGATTTCCAATCGAATCAGGGTGTCTCTTATCTGGTATGGGCATTTGGTGCCCCCCTCATTTGGACGCCTCTCTGGTGACAATCCCCTGATGGCTCTGGAGGGGGGCCCGGGTGACAAATGAGGACTGTTATTGTGCTGTGGTTACGTTAGCCGTGTGTATTGTGTTTTCAGTCATCAGGTTACACTCTTTCTGCTAATTATACATTCCCCCACTAGCTGTCTCCCTGCCGTACATACAGTACAGTATAAACCCTAGAAGGCCTTCTCTCCCAGAGTAGGCTTTCAGCCCACAGAAAGATGGCCTGTCTCACCATTTCTGTTATGCCATTCCTCAGGGCAAACACCTCACTCTCTTAGGTGTAACCCTGTCTTTTTTTGGTCCATCTCTCTTGCTCTTTCGTTGTGTGTGTGTGTGTGTGTGTGTCTGTCATGTCAGTATGAGTATGTGCGTTCTCCCTCTACGGTCATAGCACTCTCCGTCCCTAAATATTTCAGAGGTGGTCCATGTTAGTTTCTCTGTAAATGTTTCTCCCTGACATTTCCATCCCTTCTAGCCCGCCCCCCCCCCCCAAATCCTCTTTTCAGTGTCTGCTCGGAAGGGAACATTTACTCAGCACGTCCCGAAGAGTTCCTCCTCCTCTCGATGTATCCACTCTTTCTCTCTTCCGGTCGTTTTCTACCAGCACAGTAGAATGACTATCCTCAGTGTGAGGACTATGGGCTGTTATTTATTCATCAGGTAATGGCCGTCTGAGCTCCTGCCTAACAGAATTACAGGGCAGCCGAAGATCATCACGCAAAATTAAATAGTGTTTGAAGGTTTTACGAGGACTGGGGCTTGTTTCCACTGGGTAACCTTTTGAAGTGACTGCTAACAATTATGCAGCCACCCCCCCCCCCCCCCCCCCCCCCCCTCATTGTGAAGACCCCCCTCTCTCCGAGCTCAGTATGTTATAGTTGGTACCTCACACAGATCGTTGCCACATGTTCCCCTGTCTGACACTTGGTCCTTCTAACGCTCCAGCTGTTGGTAAATAGTGTGTGTGTGGTGTGTGTGTGTGTCAAAGAAAGCAACTGAACATTACAGCCTGATCTGTTAATGACATTGGGAAGTTGAGGCACTTCAATCACCCTGCGATCTCAGCATGACCAGCTGCTGCCTAGAACAGGGGAAGGAGAGAGATGGGAGGAAAGAGGCAGAGGTTTACAGAGGAATAGAGTGGGGAAGAGGCTAAAAGTGCGCTGCATGGTGCAGAGGTGGCCCTTGATGTAGCAAGGTGCCGATTGCATTGACACACACATACACTGCCCAGCAGCAGAGGGGCATGCATTTCTCCTCCTCTTCCCCTCATTTTGATCTGCATGGCTGCATCACAGGTTTTTCTTCTGAAGCTATGGCTAAAAATAGGTCCTCAAAAGCAGACTGCCAAGCAGACCTGCTCATCAGAACTAATTGCAACAGAAAATATCCCTTCCCCCATTTTTCCCCTCTTGCCATCCTTCGCGTTTGTTTACTCTGTATAGAATGTCCTATTTTCATTCTCTGCAGACCAAACAAATGGTCAGACCTATTTTTTCCCCCTCTAGTCTTTAAGATCAGGCATTTTTCTGCCATTGAAATCCTTGAGCGGGCTACCTAAGCGTCTATACGTAATAATAATCCGGGATGGAATAACGCATTCCGTGTCAATTTAAAGTGGCGCTGAAAAGCTCAACCGACAAGTTGTTTTACATGTCGATGTAAGGTAACCTTGCTGAACGTGATGTTATGAAAATGCTTTCATAACAATCTGAGAGAGATGTGGCCGCAACCATATTGAAATAACAAAGGTAGAGCATCCGCGCTAGTGGTGCGCTGATCAGGTGTTTGTTCGTCTGCACCCGCCTGCAATTGCTAATAAACCCACCCATCCGCAACCGCCCGACTATATATGATAAAGTGAAAATCTGAGGCTCGCACCCGACCTGCTAATATAGAAAATGCGCTGTAAACTACAATCAGAGACGCCAGAACGATTTTTTGGGGGCCTGAGTTAGATATGTTTCTGCTTATAATGTTCAACATTTTGGTAGGCTATATGTTAGTCAACTTGTCTATAATTAGATAGATGCAGCTTCTCCTCTGTCAATATATGTTTCCCAAGAAGACTAAATGAACCGTTGCTCACCAGAATGTCGTAAATCGATGTAATGAATGCTTTAATCTATTTGACATCGGTAAACATTTCTCTGTTACCTCTGGTTCTTTCACAGAATTATAGGGATGGGTAAAAATGCAATAAATATTTTTTTTAAGTAAAGATTTTCTGTGCACAATTTCCAAATGACATCGGTTTGACCGGTTGTAAGGAAATAGGCCTATAGGCCTATTTGAAGTTCCCGTCTTGTGGCTGTCGAATTTGTATAGCGCCTCACAATCATCACACAACATAACACTGCTATCATCCTATTTTACCACTTCACCAAATGTTTCCCAAACATTACTTTTCTGGCCCTCCCTTCTCATTATTTTCAACTCTCCATTTCGCAGCTTTTCTCTTATTGAATTAAACTCCGACATTGTCCTTTTTGCCTCCGTGGATCAACGTTTTAAATTTTTCTGCACGTTCCCAAAAACATTTGGCAATTGGCGTGTAGGCTATTTGGCACGCTTATGCCCTAAAGCTTAGGTTTACGCATTATGCCAGATGGCTTAAAATATTGAAAGGAAAACCTCCAGTGTAGCCTATAGATATAAATTGGACAAAAGTGATACATTTTTAAGGTATTGTTTTCGCTTTATTTTCACATAGGCAGGGGCATCGAATCTACATTTACCCGACATTAGTAAGCTAAATGCAAGACGTCCACAGTAACAAAGCATATATATTATTATATTGTCATAACAAAGCAGGTAGCTCATATCGAATAAGTGTTCATTCAGCGAGTAAGGTTTAGCTCTCTTAAGCATTCTAGTAGTTGACATGGGCATCGGATTGTAGTGTTAGCAGAAGTTAGCCAGCAAGCTAGCTAACAGCAAATAAGGTTAGTAAGCTAATAACTGCATCGTAATCGTAAGTCACTTTTCCTTGCTGGGCTAGAAACTGCTCAATAGAAAAACAAGTATTCAGTCAATAAGCTAGACAGTCAGGGAGAATAGAACATGTTTTGTAATTATGTTTGACAAAAATAACACACTATTAGCTATGGCAAAATGCATAGAATTGCAGAAAATGTGTTTTAAAGTGCAACATTTTCTCTCAGCTCCTTGGTTAATATGTAGATTCGCAGGAAATTTGATTGTAAACTGTAACATTTTCTCTCAGTTGCATTCCAGTGTGTGTAGAATTGCAGGAAATTTGCTTTAAAACTGTAAAAATATATCTCGGCTCCATGGAGAATTGAAAGATATCATCATTAAAATCCGTCTAAGCTACAGATTTTTTTGTTGCATGGCCTGCGTCTCAATCCACCGCACCCGCCAATATTGGCCTTCCGCATCTGCGGTGGAAGGTGGCAGAGCTACAGCGATGTTTGTCAGACCAGGAGACATCCCGAAAATCTGTCTTCTCACGAATACATCTGTAGCATCTGAAGTCTGTACCGCCGATCTGTAAACTTCTGTCTGTAGCGTCCAAACAGTTTGGGCTACACACTAATATGACCCCACAATCGAAAGGTGAGCTTCTTGTTTTGCTCTAGGACGCCCACAAGCCTCACAAGACTCGTCTGAAGGTAGCCCGGTACCAGTTTAAAAAATGAATCGAAGTAAAGTGCCTTCCAGAAAGTATTCACACTCTTTAACTTTTTCCACATTTGGTTGTGTTATAGCCTGAATTAAAAATGTATTCAATTGAGATTGTCACTGGCATACACACAATACCCAATAATGTCAAAGTGGAATTATGTTTTTAGATTTAAAAAAAAATGATAATAATAAAAAATTAAACGCTGAAATGTCTTGAGTCAATAATGATTCAGCCACTTTGTTATGGTAAGCCTACATAAGTTCAGGAGTAAAAATGTGCTTAATAAGCCACATAATAAATTGCATGGACTCACTCTGTGTGCAATAATAGTGTTTAACATGATTTAAAAAAAAAACTCATCTCTGTACCATACACAATTATCTGTAAGGTCAGTCAAACACCGATTCAACGACAAAGAATGCCTCGCAAAGAAGGGCACCTATTGGTAGATGAGTAAAAATAAAAATGAACATAGGTGGGATGGGCTGAAGTAAACTGAGGGTTGGGATGTGGGAGTGGACGGTTGAAGATAAAAGTCAAAAATAAAGTCAAAATATACAATCAAAAAAGTACGTTTGAATGACACTGAGGGGGGTCGCTGTTACATCCAATGCCTGTTTGCCTGAGGCTGAATCTGCACAGGTGCTTGTACGCGAGTACACATGCATGCATACACACATACACTCTCATTCAAGCCCACATACACACATGTAAATAGTGCCACACATGCGCTCAAACGTATACAGTCGGCCTTGCTATTTACATTTTTGTTGTCCTTGATGTCTTTTGTTTTTGCAATGCTGTTTTTGTTTTTTCTCTTTTGTTCATTTTGTTGGTTGTTGGCGCATAGTTTTTTTTTCAGAGGGAGGACTGTGGGGGGAGGTCTCGGATGGTTGAGGGCCAACTCTCGGGGAACTGTGGGGGGATGTTTGGTGGCCTGGTGGTTGGGAGCTTGGGCCGGTGGCCGACAGGTTGCTGGTTCGGGTCCCAGATTTGAATTGTTGGAGATCTGTCGACGTGCCCTTGGGCGGGGTGCCCGACCCTGGTTGCTCCTGTGAGTCTCTCTGGATAGGAGTGTCTGCTAGATGACTGAATGTAATGTAAATGTTGAGCGGCTTCACTGCAGGTAGATTGTGTTTTTTAATATTAAAGAAAAAACAACAAACAAAGACAGACATTTGAATATCCCTTTGAGCATGGGGAAGTAATTAATTACACTTTGGATACACCCAGTTCCTAACTCAGTTGCCGGACAGGAAGGAAACAGTTCAGGGATGGTGACTTTAAAACAGAGTTTAATGGTTGTGATAGAAAACTGAAGATGGATCAAAAACATTGTACTTACACCACAATACAAACCTAAATGACAGAGTGAAAAGAAGGAAGGCTGTACAGAATACAATTATTCCAAAACATTTGTGCAATAAGGCACTAAAGTAAAACTGCAAAAAATGTGGCAAAGGAATTCACTTTATGTCCTGAATACAAAGTGTTATGTTTCGGGAAAATCCAACACATCAATGCGTATCACTCTTCATATTTTCAAGCATGGTGGTGGCTGCATCATGTTATGGGTATGCTTGTCATCGGCAAGGACAAGGTAGTTTTTTAGGATGAAAAGAAACTGAATAGAGCTAAGCAGAGGCAAAATCCTAGACAAACTGCTTGTCTGTTTTCTATCAGACACTGACAAATTCAATTTTCTTTCAGCAAGCCAATCTTAAACACAAGGCCAAATATACACAGGAGTTGCTTATCAAGATGACATTGAATGTTCCTGAGTGTTTTGGACTAACCGTTCCTGAATGTTCCAACTAACCGGTCGCCCCGCACATTGACTCTGTACCGGTACCCCCTGTATATAGTCTCTCTATTGTTATTTTACTGCTGCTCTTTAACTACTTGTTACTTTTATTTCTTATTTGTAATTTTTAAACTGCATTGTTGGTTAGGGGCTTGTAAGTAAGCATTTCATTGTAAGGCTGTATTCACCTGTTGTATTCGGCGCATGTGACTAATACAATTTGATTTGAGTGGCCTAGTTACAGTTTTGACTGAAATCATCTTGAAAATCTATGGCAAGTCTTGAAAATGGCTGTCTAGCAATGATCAGCAACCACCTTGATTGACTTTGAATAATAAGTAAAGGAATACTGTGCAAATATTGTGCAATCCAGGTGTGCAAAGCTCTTGGAGACTTAACTAGAAAGACACACAGCTGTAATCGCTGCCAAAGATGATTGTAACGTATTGACTCAGGGGTGTGAATACTTATGTAAATTATATATTTCTGTATTGTTTGTAGATGGGTGAGAATATATATTTTTTCATCCATTTTGAATTCAGACTAACACAACAAAATGTGGAATATGTCAAGGGGTATGAATACTTTCTGAAGGCGCTGTTAAATATGGGTAAATAAAAATAATTTCCTGAGCTTTCTTATATCTCTCAGATATGTTTTGCCATGTATGGATATGTTATTGAATGTGTTTCTATGGGCTAATAGCAGTAAGGCCAAATTCAATGTTTCATCAAATAATTGTTTTATATACATTTTAAAATAATTACTGGGGCCCTACAATTCAAAATCAAATAGCTAAATGATCCTTGGTTCGACCATCTTAAAGCAATTCCATATGTTAGCTTAGTAGAAACCCAACCCTTGCCCCTTAGAATTGCAGGGGGTTTAAAATGTCTCTACACTGCCAAGATGGGGGCATCTAAATTCTTAATAAAATTCTGCCGCGACGACGGGCCAACTCTGCCATTCAAAAATCTTGGACAGCTTTTGTTTGTGGTGCGGCGTGGGGGCAGAGGATGGGTGTCTCTTCATTGGGAGCGGTGGTGATTGATCGTATTGTCTGGGGTGTTGAGGACGGTGGATGGTGGCCCAGCCCAGCATAGCATCTGTGGGGAGAAGATGCTGTCCATGAGGCTGGCTGGTTGACAGGCTGGCTGGCCAGCTCTGGGGACCAACGGGGCAGCCCGACACTACAGCCCTTTGTGTGGGGGACTATGGGAGAGTCGTGACCTCATTCCTAGACAAGCGTCTGGGGCAAGAGAGGGCAGCAGGGGGCTGGATGGGGGTGGAGAGGGGTGTCTGTGTCTCTGGCCGGCTCTCACGTACCCCCTCTCCCCTGCCTCACCCAGTCCACTTGACCCTGAGACTACCCCACACCCTCAACCCTCCTGTTCGTTACGTATTAATTTACAACCACAATAGTGAGGTGGATTATTCCTTAAACTACCCATGTTTCTCTCATTTTGGTCTCACATGTTGTCGAAAACACAGATATAGCCACGGTTGGTCATTTTCTGTGACAAAGTTAGGGGCGGTATACTTTAAATGTCTGGCGTTTCCCACATCAGGCTCTTTCCCCCGGTCTGACATAATGGTTGTTGGCCTTTGGCAGAAGTGCAATGAGGGGAGGTCAAAGAGCCGGGCCTTTAATTGTGAGTGGATCTGGCCACCTCCAGATGCGGCACGGTGGATGGTGTTTGCAGAGCAGTGGAGGGGGGGGGGGGGGGTCTGTCTGTTGAGAGGAGGGGTCTCCTATTGATAATAAAACGGATTGAGTCTGTGTCTGGGGGTCTCCAGAGAACATAGTGAGATGTGTTGTCAGGCTGTATGTCTGTGGCCGGCTGTGAGAATAATGCATTGTGATGCCAGTTAGGTGTTTGAAGTTCATTGTATTATATTTGAGCAGTGAGAGTCTGGTATTGGGTAGGGGTGGTTGTGAAGTGTCTAGTATCAGAATAGTGTTTGTATAGCCTCTGCCAATGTTTGTAAAATAGCTCTGTCTTCTGGTATTGTGTAGACTGTCTGTTCAACCCATAAATTGTCTGATATTCTGTTCAATCGGTATTTGTGAAACAACATGTAAAGACTTGGTATTGTTGATTGGGGTTTGTAGAATAGGCCTAGTCTACTCTGTGAATTGGCTGCTACTTGAGAATGCATTAGTAAAATAACCCATAAAGTGTCTGACATCCAAGGTTGTGTGTGTAAAACGTCTGGTGGCATTGAGTCACCATTTGTAAAACGACTTCTAAAGTGTCTGCTATCGGGGGGGGGGGGGGGGTCATGACAGGACGAGCTCTGTAATTGGCGCTCTCCCAGAAGTGTCGAGGTTCTATTTCCTGTAGCGGCGGAGGGCGGGCGGCGTTTCTCTTATCATTGGAGTCTCCTCTCATTCATCACTGCTTCCTGCTCTGCTCTCTCTTTGTCCTGCCGAGGTGTAGCAGGTGTAGCCTAGCTGTGTGGCACCCAGCCTGGCCTGCCCGGCCCCCTGGAATAAGAAGCAGGCTAATGTCTTCTGACTTTGTCAGATGGGCTCGGCAAACCCAATCAGCAAGGGAAGACAAGCAGGGGTCAGGCCTTCCCCCTTAACGACGGAGGTGGAGAATTAACCCACTACCTAGGCCTATCTATTCCTTCCCTACTGGTTCCGTCAGAAAGATAGAGAGAACCAGTGGTGTTTTTAGCCTGTTATATGGAGGGATGCAATGGAGTGGAGACACATTACTGCAGGAACAGAACGCATAACCCTACCTCTGATCTTCTCCTGTTAACACATTCCTGTTCTCCCTGGGATTCTGTTCAATGTGAAAGGGACTATTATGCTCTCCGGTTACATGAGCGAATATGTCTGAGATCATAGAATTTGTCACGATCAGAAGTTGAAAAGGAAAAGGAGAGCCTCACGCTCTAGGAGCTCAGATGCAATAATTCTATAACCAGTGTTTCGACAGACAAACTGTCTTCATCAGAGTATAGTGACAAACACTGCGGGTCACTAATTTATATACTTTGAAAAGACACACACAGGTGTCTGTAGTCATGGCTGTATGTGGCTTGATGTCATTGGTTGATTTACAGATATAAATAGAACATTTAAAAAATACCTTGGCGTATGAAATGTATACAGTTAATGTATACATGTATACGCCTCACAAGTCCTCAACTGGCAGCTTCATTAAATAGTACCCGCAAAACACCACTCTCAACGTCAACAGTGAAGAGGTGACTCCGGGGTTGCTGGCCTTCTAGGCAGAGTTCCTCTGTCCAGTGTCTGTGTTCTTTTGCCCATCTTAATCATTTATTTTTATTGGCCAGTCTGAGATATGGCTTTTTCTTTGAAACTCTGCCTAGAAGGCCAGCATCCCGGAGTCGCCGCTTCACTGTTGGCGTTGAGACTTGTGTTTTGCGGGTACTATTTAATGAAGCTGCCAGTTGAGGACTTGTGAGGCGTCTGTTTCTCAATCTAGACACGAATGTACTTGTCCTCTTGCTCAGTTGTGCACCGGGTCCTCCTCTTTCTATTCTGGTTAGTGCCCGTTTGCGCTGTTCTGTGAAGGGAGTAGTACACAGCATTGTACCAGATCTTCAGTTTCTTGGCAATTTCTCTCATGAAATAGCCTTCATTTCTCAGAACAAGAATAGACTGACGAGTTTCAGAAGAAAGTGCTTTGTTTCTAGCCAGTTTGAGCCTGTAATCGAACCCACAAATGCTGATGCTCCAGATAATCAACTAGTCTAAAGAAGGCCAGTTTTATTGCTTCTTTAATTAGTACAACAGTTTTCAGCTGTGCTAACATAATTGCAAAAGGGTTTTCTAATGATCAATTAGTCTTTTAAGATGATAAACTTTGATTAGCTAACACAACGTGCCATTGGAACACAAGAGTGATGGTTGCTGATAATGGGCCCATGTACGCCTTTGTTGATATTCCATTAAAAACCAGCTGTTTCCAACTACAATAGTCATTTACAATGTATACACTGTATTTCTGATCAATTTGATGTTATTTTAATGAACAACAAAATGTGCTTTTCTTTAAAAAACAAGGATATTTCTAAGTGACCCCAAACGTGTGTGTGTGTGTGTGTGTGTGTGTGTGTGTGTGTGTGTGTGTGTGTGTGTGTGTGTGTGTGTGTGTGTGTGTGTGTGTGTGTGTGTGTGTGTGTGTGTGTGTGTGTGTGTGTGTGTGTGTGTGTGTACAGTTGAAGTCGGAAGTTTACATATGTAACAGTATAGCTTCCGTCCCTCTCCTCGCCCCGAACCAGGGACACTCTGCACACATCGACAACAGCCACCCTCGAAGCATCGTTACCCATCGCTCCACAAAAGCCACGGCCCTTGCAGAGCAAGGGGAACAACTATTTCAAGGTCTCAGGGCGAGTGACATCACCGATTGAAACGCTATTAGCGCGCACCCCGCTAACTAGCTAGCCATTTCACATCGGTTACACTCACCCCCTTTTGACCTCCTCCTTTTCCGCAGCAACCAGTGATCCGGGTCAACAGCATCCATGTTAACAGTATAGCTTCCGTCCCTCTCCTCGCCCCTACCTAGGCTCGAACCAGGGACCCTCTGCACACATAGACAACAGCCACCCTCGAAGCATCGTTACCCATCGTTCCACAAAAGCCGCGGCCCTTGCAGATCAAGGGGAACAACTACTTCAAGGTCTCAGAGCGAGTGACGTCACCAATTGAAACGCTATTAGCTCACACCCCGCTAACTAGCTAGCCATTTCACATTGGTTACACATACACCTTAGAAGTCAAAGTCAAGGTATTGGAGTGGCCATCACCAAGCCCTGACCTCAATCATATAGAAAATGTGTGGGCAGAACTGAAATAGCGGCCTACAAACCTGACTCAGTTACACCACCTCTGTCAGGAGGAATGGGCCAAAATTCACCCAACTTATTGTAGGAAGCTTGTGGAAGGCTACCTGAAACGTTTGACCCAAGTTCAACAATTTAAAGGCAATGCTACCAAATACTAATTGAGTATATGTAAACTTCTGACCAACTGGGAATGTGATGAAAGAAATCAAATCTGAAATAAATAATTCTCTCTACTATTATTCTGACATTTCACATTCTTAAAATAAAGTGGTGATCCTAACTGACCTAAGACAGGGAATCTGTACTAGGATTAAATGTCAGGAATTGTGAAAAACTGACTTTAAATGTATTTGGCTAAGGTGTTTGTAAACTTCCGACTTCAACTGTACATACATACACACATACGTACATACTCACTCACTCCCTCCCTGGTGACTGCTGCTGTCACACTGACACGGTTCAGCAGACACACACTGCAGGCACTGACACGGGAAGCTCAGTCGCTCTGCTTCAGGACACCAGTTTCCTCACCCTCCGCCACACATCCTACAAAAAGATCACCTCAGCCAGTGCAAGGTGATCATCAAAGAGAGTACAAGAGTGGAAGAAAATGAAAGAGACAGTGGTGAGGAAATTAGAAACATAGGGAGTGGAAAAGGAAGGGGATGAAATTTTATTAATCACATGCTTCGTCAACAACATGTGTAGACTAACAGTGAAATGCTTTCTCGCGGGCCCTTCCAAACAACGCAGAGAGAGAAAACAGCGAAATAATAGAAAAGTAATAACATGTAATAATACAAATAATAATAAATGCACTGAGTAACAATAACTTGACTATATACACAGGATACCAGTACTGAGCTCATGTACAGCGGTACGAGGTAATTGAGGTAGATATGAACATATAACTAAGACTAAAGTGACTAGGCAACAGGATAGATATTAAACAGTAGCAGCAGCGTATGTGATGAGTCAAAAAAGCTTATGCAAAAAGGGTCAATGCTTTTGGTTAATTATTGAACTAACTATTTAGCAGTCTTATGGCTTGTAAGTGGAAGCTATTGTCCTGTTAGTTCCAGACTTGGTGCACAAGTACCGCTTGCCGTGCGGTAAGAGGGAGAACAGTCTACGACTTGGGTGGCTGGACTGATTATGTTTAGGACCTTCCTCTGACACCGCCTGGTATGGTCCTGGATAGCAAGAAGCTTGGCCCCAGTGATGTAGTGGCCCGTGCGCACTACCCTCTGTAGCACCTTACAGTCGGATGCCAAGCAGTTGCCGTACCAAGCGGATGCAGCCAGTCAAGATGCTCTCAATGGTGCAGCTGTATAACTTTTTGAGGATCTGAGGGCCCATGCCAAAAGCCTCCTGAGGGGGAAAGGGCATTGTCATGCCCTCTTCACGACTGTGTTGGGGTGTGTGGACCATGATAGATCCTTAGTGATGTGGACACGAGGTCTCTGACCTCTTCCCTATAAAGGCTGTCTTATCGTCGTCAATGATCAAGTCTACCAACTTCGTGTCGTCAGCAAACTTAATGATGTTGTTGGAGTCGTGCGCAATGGTGAGGAGGGTAGGGGAGAGAAAGGGAGAGTGAGAGAGAGAGCCAGGACCACACTGGTACGAATAGAGAGCAGGGAGCGCCAGACGCCGCCTGAGGAGAAAGCCTCATCAGTCATGAATTATTCACTCCATAATTTCTCTGGAACCAACCAACACAACCCTCCTCCATTCATGGCCCTGCATTAAAGATGCTGTATGTGTGTGTGGTGGGGGGGTGCTGGCCATTGACGGAAGTGGGAGATTGTTTTAGCTGAGATGTCTCTGAGGAAAGAGACATGTAAAGGATGTTTCGTCCAACTCTTTCACTGTGTACTTATTCATATTCCCCCTTTTCCATTTCATCTTCAGTCTATCTGAATCTCTCTTTCACTCTCTCGCTCGCTCTCCCTCCCTCACTCTTTCATTCGCTGTCTCATCCTCTTGTCTTTCCTCTTCTTGCCCTCTGTCATGTCAGGGCCGGCGAGACCCTCTCGTGGGCACTGATGTGCAGGGCATTGGCTGAGTCATCAGCCCCCTTGCCCCTGACCGCTGACTCGTCTGCCCCCTGAAGCCAGCCTGTAGCCCAGACACGGGGGTTAGCCTCAGCCAGGCCAGGCCACAGCCAGTGTGAGGCTTGGCAAGCAGCCACTTGGCTTACAGACCCAGTGGTAGAGAGTGGGGGAAGAGAGAGAACTCTTGCCATGGTGCGACAGTGACCCAGTGGCAAAAGGACGGAGTGGTGGAAAGAGGGAGGGAGAGTCCATGGTGCTAACCCCATCTTTAATCTCTCGTTGACAGATCTACGTAAACATAACTGGTACTATAGAATCTGTCGGTAAGGAATGGGATGTGTGGGATAACGAGCAGCATTAGTTCCTGGGTTTGGGTTTTCGTCACAGGTTATTTGGAGAAATCCCGATTTCGCAGGTGTTAGCATCTTTCGAATTTCGGAAAGGGAGGGGACATTCGCCTAGTTAAATAAATAAAAAATGTGCCCTTCACTTACAAAGAAAGAGGGTTCCGGTTCCACTCATCATTCTAGCATCTCTTCTCTTAACACGTATGGATGCAGAATTTAATCGAGAAGCTGACCAGTTACGCAAGGCTTTAGTTCTGGGTTAACCGAGATTAACCCCGTGTTAGGGACGGCAAGGGGAGAAATGGAGGGAGAGTAGCTCTCCACCCTCAAGGAATAGACATGCTATTTCCCTCTTTCTCACTTCAGTTCAAATACCATTTTATGCTCTCTGTACAAAACAAGTGCCCTCGCTTGAAACCCTCAACACAGGCAACAAAAAAAACATAAATGACGCAAATGCTGTAATATTCCTAAACCCAGGCGCTTTCTCTCTCCTCTTCATGACGTAGACTAATGCTGTAGCCCAACCTCTATAGTGGAGAGCAGGGATGCGTGGAGATGAGAGCTAGTAGGCCCGAGTAGTACACCCTCCGGGTCTCCACTGTACGCTGCTTATTTCATTGAACAATGACCGCACAGGTCCAGTGCACTCAAACACAAAACGAGAGCCACTCAGTGGGTCGACTATTAAAAGAGGAGAGAGGGTTACTTAAAAGCTGAATATGAAAAGAAGCTATTGTCTATGTCCTGGACTGTCACTGGGGGAATGAAAGGCAGCCCTAGACGAAACCGTGTTCATGTGGCCGTTGTGCTTTATATATATATTATATTTTGTTAAATGGTGGCAGACAGTGGAGGAATCCCTGAGGAAAGGTTAGGTGATGGCCGCCATGTCTGAAGTAAAGCTTGTGAACTCATTTTGGTATCAGACTCTCATCCTCTTCCCCTCTTCTCCTCCCTTACACTCCTCACCCTCTTTCTTTCCTCCTCTCTCACTCTCTCTCTCGCTGCTCCCTCCAGCTAGCTGAGACTGTTGTGTGTGTGTGTGTGTGTGTGTGTGTGTGTGTGTGTGTGTGTGTGTGTGTGTGTGTGGACCTGCAGGCTTTCTTCCCTGGAGTTCTGGGCTGGTTTCCAGGACGGGGAGCTCCCTGGTGGTGGAGAGAGAGCGAGAGAGAGGGGGGAAGCCCTGCTGTTTACTCCTCTCTCGCGCTCTCTTGCGCTCTGAAGCTATTTACCATACTACCCTGCCTGCGTACTGTATGCTGCCTACAGGTTTAACTTCCATCCCTACTTCATTCTTCTCCATATACATTGGCATACCTCACCCTACTGTCTCTTCTGGCCTGATCAAACAGCATCATCTACATGGCGTATACCATATCATTAAAAAATATATATATTTCCAGTGCCACCACCATAACAACCCTTATTAAGTGGTTGGAACGGAGAAGTAATCAACATCTTAAAATTAATAGATTTGGTAGATAGTATTTCATTATTTTGACCCCCTTCTTCTCAGAGAATGGTGCTGGAATGTACAGAGGCTGTTTTACAGGCTCCTGACCGAACTTGCTTTTTTGTGGGGTTTTTTGCACTGATCTTAACTTTTTTTGGTAAATAATGTTTCTGTCATCGTTTCCTATGACAAAAAGAGCTTTGGACTTCAGAGCCGTGATCTCTAACCTCGATTTGGATAAAGATTTCTACTTCAATGAGTTGGCGGCGCAGGACATACCGCTCACCCCGGATCAGGACCTAATCCCCGACACTCGGAAGACAAAGTGACGGCGATAATATAGAGGCCGACTTACGGGCACCCTGATGAAACAACAGCGGCAAGTAAATAAACTGCCTCTATCCTCTGTTCTATTGCGAATATACAATCGCGGGAGAACAAACTGGACGAGCTCCATTCAAGACTATCCTATCAACGGGACCTGAAGAACTGTAATATCCTATGTTTCTCCAAAATGTTGCTGAACAAGGACATGGATAATATTCTTGCTGGTTTTTCAAAGCATCGGCAGGACAGAACAGCAGCGTCGGGTAAGCTCAAGGGGCAACAGTTTGTGCGTCATCTCTAAAATTAAGGAAGTCACGAGGTTCTGCTCGCCTGAGTTAGAATACCTCATGATAAGCCGTAGACCATGCCATTTACCAATTTACTTTTAAATCTATATTTTTCGTAGCTGTCTATTTACCATCTCAAACTGATGCTAGCCTGAAGACCGCACTCAACGAACTGTATAGGGCCATAAGCGAACAAGAAACTGCTCATCCAGAGGCGGCGCTTCTATTGGCCGTAATTTTAATGCACGAAAACTGAAATCCATTTTACGTAATGTCACCTGTGCAACTAGAGGCGAAAAAACTGTAGATCACCTTTACTCCACACACAGAAATGCATACAGAGCTCTTCCTCACCCTCCATTTGGTAAATCTGCCAATAACTCTATCCTGATTCCTGCTTACAAGCAAAAACTCAAATAGGAAGTACCAGTGATGCGCACAATATGGAAGTGGTCCGATGAAGCGGATGCTAAGCTACAAGACTGTTTCGCTAGCACAGACTGGAATATGTACAGGGACTCATCCGATGGCATTGAGAAGTTGACCACATTAGTCATCGGCTTCATTAAAAGTGCATCAACAATGTCGTCCCCACTGTTGACCGTATGTATATGGATTACAGGCAACATCCGCACTGAGCTAAGGACAAGAGCTGCTGCTTTCAAGGAGCAGGACACCTGGATGCTTATAAGAAATCCCGCTATGCCCGCCGAAAAACCATCAAACAGGTAACCTGTCTAAATGACTATCGCCCGTGGTACTCACATTTGTAGCCATGACATGCTTTGAAAGGCTGGTTATGGCTCACATCAACACCGTCCCAAACATCCAATTCGCATACCGCCCTAACAGATCCACAGATGACACAATCTCTATTGCACTCCACACTGTCCTTTCCCACATGGACAAAAAGAACACCTACGTGAGAACGCTGTTAATTCGCTACATCTCGGTGTTCAACACCATAGTGCCCTCAAAGCTCCTCAAAAAAGCTATGGACCCTGGGACTAAACACCTCCCTCTGCAACTGGATCCTGGACTTCCTGATGGGACACCTCCAGGCGGTGAGGGTAGGTAACAACACATCCGCCAGGCTGACCCGCAACACGGGGGCCCCTCAGGGGTGCGTGCTTAGTCCCCTCCTGTACTCTCTTTTCACCTACGACTGCGTGGCCGCGCATGACTACAACACCGTCATGAAGTTTGTCGACGACACGATGGGGGTATGCCTGATCATCGATGACGATGAGACAGTCTATAGGGGAAGAGGTCAGAGACTGCCAGGACAACACACACTCCCTCAACGTCAGCAAGACACAAGAGCTGATCGTGGACTACAGGAAACAAAGGGCAGAGCACGCCCCCCTTCACATCAAAGGGGCTGTAGTGGAACGGATCGAGAGCTTCAAGTTCCTTGGTCTACACATCAATAAGGATCTATCATGGTCCAAACACACCAACACAGTTGTGAAGAGTGCACGACAACTCCTCCACCCCCTCAGGAGGTTGAATAGTTTTGGCATGGGCCCAGATCCTCAAACTTTTTTAAACTCATCAAATACGCTGCTACTACTGTCGACTATCTGTCACTTTATTCTTAGTTTATGTACATATCTACCTCAATTACCTCGTACCCCTGCACCTCATGTTGGTACTTGTATCCCTTGTATATAGCCAAGTTATCGTTACTCATCATGTATCGATTATTTTTACGACATGTTTTACTTTTCTATTATTTCTCTTTTCTTCTCTCTGCATTGTTGGGATAGGCCCGTCAGTAAGCACTTCACTGTTAGTCCACACCTGTTGTTTACGAAGCGTGTGACGAATACATTTTTATTACATTTTATGAGAAAATCTAACATAGCCTATTATCTAGAAAGATAACTCCGAACACCTTTTCGCTAATGACAGCTGTTTAGCTGGTTCAACAAAGGTTAGCCATGTTTTGGCAAAAATGTATGTCAAAAAGCTTACCAGCAGCCAGCGCCACTTTCCGCGACTGGTACTCGCGGGTGCTTTTTCAAAGCCAACGTTACATACTCCAAGTGTAATTAACTCCAATTAATGTAATTTGCTCAATATTAGAAGTTGAGAAATAAAGATGACATTATGAAGAACATATTCACTTATTTTCTGCTGTAGGTATTTAATTCAAAATTAATTTTCTGTTTCTAGCGATATTCATAAAAACACATAGAAAAGAATAATAAATATGAATCAATTTAAATATATATTTTTGCGGACCCCTTGCAGGACCCCAGGTTGAATACCCCTGCTGTGAATCTTGTGTCCTCAGTCAACTGCTAGCCGTTATTGGTCACTTGATCATTACCATTAAGCCTTTTTATCCATCAGTCAGAATGTGAAGATCAGTTTTATGCAGAAGGGCTGTCTATCAAATTCGGGACAATTGCATTTGCAGTTCTCAAGCAGATTGTCTTGGTGTGTGTGTGAGTGCGTGTGTCCCTGTCGAGATCCAGAAAGACTTGTGAGTTCTCTTGGCCAGGGCAGGAGTGTTATGTTGAAACCAGATGTTGAGCGATGTTTCCTCTTTGTCACGTGGCCCCTTACATAAATGTCATCTGTACAGTAGCCAGTGCCGATGGGCGATTAGCAGGCCCAGCTGCTCCCTCCCCGGGAGTGGGAAAAGTCCAACACGCTAGCTAACGTTAGCTTAGCGTTAGCCTAGCTCAGCAAAGCATGGCCTGTGTCAGCCGGCCCCCAGCGTCTGACAGAGTGGCTCCTCGGAGGAACAGGGGAGGGAGGGAAAGGGGGGAAAGAGGGCACACTGGTGTACACAACAGCCAGTCATAGGAGGCACACCTAAACACACCCTGCAAGTTAGGGTTGATCACCTTAAAATATATGACACAAGGTTTCAGTAATAGGTTACAGAGGTTTTATTGTGTCACAGGACACACATGTGCTTTGCTAGTATCACAGAGTACACCTCTGCTGTATCCTGAGTGTGACTGAAATGTCCACTTGTGGGCCAGTCATTTAGAAGTGTGTGTGTGTGTGTGTGTGTGTGTGTGTGTGTGTGTGTGTGTGTGTGTGTGTGTGTGTGTGGTGATGTGTGTGTGTGTGTGTGTGTGTGTGTGTGTGTGTGTGTGTGTGTGTGTGTGTGTACACAAGTGGTAGGCGCATGCACTCCACATAACTGGCTGCTGCTAACTTCCGTGTACAGTGGTCAGTTCTGTTTTGGCATGCTGTGCATTCCAATAGGGAGGCCTCATTGTAAGGCCTTTTGTGCCCAGCTGAGATTTATTCAGAGACGTATTTAATTAAATTTTACTATCAAACACGCCTGCTCTGTTCAAATGGACATTGAAATTGGCATAATCAGATATACTTTAATGGTGAGGCGTTGCAGTCGCTCCACTGTGGTTGCCCAAGATGAGATTCATCATTGGTTGAGTAAGGTCGGAAACACGGAGCAGTTTGTTTGATGGAGCGTCTTATATTTCTTTATTTTTGTGACTTCATTTCAAATTAGTTTTATTTTCATCTACCGCAGCCTGCAGATTCGACACTCAACCCAGTTTCTCACAAGTTAGCAGGCGCATAATGCTACAGAAATAGCCGGTGTTTGAAGTTGGCCGTTTTTCAGGCCTAACAGTGCTTTTAGAAGTTAATTAAGAACAGAGCTCACATTTGCATGTAGCGATCGTCTACTTTTCGCCAGAAGGGTAAATTACAGAACACGAACTGAGCTGCAGAATGGTGTGCAGTGGGGTAAAGAGGGCACGAGATGAGAGAGAGGGTGGGTGTTGTGTGTGTGTGTGTGTGTGTGGTGTGTGTGTGTGTGTGTGTGTGTGTGTGTGTGTGTGTGTGTGGTGTGGTGTGTGGTGTGTGTGTGTGTGTGTGTGGTGTGTGGTGTGGTGTTGTGGTGTGTGTGTGTGTGTGTGAGAGAGAGAGAAAAATTTGCTTATAAATGTATGCTGCCTGCCCTCTATGCTTTTCCTTTAAATCTTTACACTCATGGGAATTGGCCTATATGGGTAGGGCTAAATGTAAATGTTTCTTACAGAAGAAATATGAAAAGTGTATGCATAATCATGGTAACAGTTTAGAGACTATGGGAAAATGATTAGACCAAAGTTGAGGACACAACAGTTCACCTGACACCTGACTGAATCCAGACATTACATTGCTCTGTTGTACTTTTTCGCCGCATTTGTTGATAACTAAATCTGAAAATTCTGTGGATACATTCAGTAACATGATAAGAATATTGCTCGGAAATGTGGGGTAGGTGCAACATATCATTTCAATGCACTTTTATGACTCAAAGAAGAGTCTTCAAATTCACTTGTTGTTTTGTTTGGAACACAGCCCTGCGTCCCCGCCATCACACAATTACTGTTGTTATTTACACAATCCAAAAACGGCCCATTATAAATAGCAATCTGGTGGTCAGGTGGCCATCATTTGAAAGCCTATTGTATTGCCGACATGACTAGCTAAGTTCTAAAATAGGATATTACAGTGTTAGGCTTTCACAATGCAATTCAGGGAAACAGATTGTAATTTTGTTACGCATAGAATTGAGTCATGGGTGCGTTCAGGTGCGTGTGCCGCAGCAAAGTTTCTTCACAATAGACCAACATTCTGGGTATGATGCCATGTCATCTGGTAACTGTATATCAAACATAGGGATCATAAACGTTGACACCGTATATGACATGAGTTTTACGATGTGGAAAGTTGAGGTGCCCAGTAGGACTCACGGCTTGCTTGTATGACATCAAGCTGTATTTATTATAATCGTTAACGTCTCATATTTGAAAATGCATAGTCCTCTTAATTTACAGCATTTCTCTCACTCAGACAACCAAACATGTGTAAAAGTTGCCCAGGGAGGGGGGGGGGGGGGGGGACTTTTTGTCCAAAACGTCTGTCAGTCCAAACCCAAACAGCGCTGTGAAACGCAGAGCCAGAGCTTGTGTTACTGTCCAATTTAGTTGTTTATCA